>NW_018108189.1:44211-52988 GCF_000183805.2 Loa loa | reverse complement strand
TTATTTGGAGGACAGAACGGTTTACCTGTCCTCAAGGTACCGGAAAGGTATCAAATTTTCGAATAATTAAAAAAATGGGCAGCCGTACCGGATCAAATTTTGCGTTTGATAATGCCTTCATCAGATCGAGACGGCAGCTTATAATTTTAAATTACTAATTATCAGGATACTTCTCATCATGGTATTGAATATGGATTGCTGAACCAACTAAGCGATAAAAACCCTTCACATGAAAACTGGACTACTAGTTAAGCGAATGATAACATTAACCATCAAAAAAAGAATTAACTCGGATAAGAGCATAAAGCAAAAGGATACACAATCAACAAAATTATTCTATTTCAGATCCTATTTATGTGTGAAAATAATGGCAAAATAAATGGGGCATGTGCAATGGACAATATTCGAATACATAAGATTTTGGACGTTCTGGAGATGGAACCGTGTCAAAAGAACATTATCGCCTTCTCATGAATCACTTTTCCGGTCAGAGACTTTCTAGGCAATTTGATCTGAAAAAGTACGTGTTACACATTTGGATATGCTTTCAGAAACTTCGCTAAAAAACAAACCCAAATCCAGAAACTTAGTAAGAAATGATCTTAAGTCATTTGTTACGAATTTCCGAGTTAGAATTCAGAAATGCGCATTTCCAAATTTGTTGAATTACTACTTACATATAGTTTGCCTACCTCATGCCAGCATGCTATATTATTTTGATACTGAAACGTCTTCATAACGTGCTTAAACAAAAATCGCTTTTTATTGAAAAAAGTCGTATATAATACAAGTGGTTTGACAAAATATTTATCCTAAAAATTAAAAAAATTTTCAAAATTTTTATTCATGCATACAAAAAGCAAATTACAAGATATATTGGAAAAAGAGGTATTCTTGTGCAGAAACTATAAAACATATGCTAACATAATTATCAGGTTACGTAGCATTTGCGACAAGTTACAAACGGATGGCCAAAAAAATCAAGCTTACCCTTTTCAATATTTGGAATTAATGGTTCTGAAAGAAGAATGAGGAAATGATAAATTATATACTTAAAGAAATGAATGTAAATGTCGTTATTATATGGTAATCTTACATTTCGTCAATGATGTCGATTATGGTTCAATGTAAATTTTGTTACGCTGTAGTTCCAAGGAATTAAAAATTTTTGTACGATCAAAGTCACGAATATATGCATGGAAACCACCGAAGAAAAGTAAAATCCAAAACCAAAAAAAAAGACCTATTAGCTTAAGATGATAAATTAATCGTTTGCAACCAGAATAAATGATTGGGAGGTAGGAAGATAAAAAAACAAAATATAAAAAAAAGGAACTGCTCAACAATTTTGAAGTGGACATATGATCAAAAACTAATTTACAGATTCTGACAAGTAGAAAAAAGTCGATCTGGATTGCATGCACCGTAAAAAGTAAGTGAAATATTACTGCAAGAACTCAAACACTTCCACTCAACTATATCTGTTCCTACACGAAGCCGAAGTAATTATCATAAATAAGAGTTTGAAAGACAAAAAATAAAAAAATCCAAAATATAATGCGAAAAAAAATCAAATAACAATGTACCAAACCAGTGAGATACAAAGAAAACAAGAAAACGAACTCCGGGAATAATAGAGATCATCGATAAATCGTCGTTACCACTTTCAGTCAACCAAATCAGGGATCGATTCATTGGTAACATCAAGAAGTGGTAAAATACTAGTAGTAGCTTTACTCGCACCACCAAGAGATGCCTCCATTTCATCACCTTCAATTTTCTTAGAAAATAATGAATAACAAATACTGTCCTAAGTGAAACATGAACATCCATCTTTAAAACCGAACTCCTACTTTTATTAATAATTTCTGCTATGAATGAGAAATAGCCTTACTCAATGTATTGCACTGACACCTTAAATCATTAAAAAGTTTTCAGCCTCATCCACAAGAGTGCCTGATAAAGAAATAATTATTAGAAATAGCATTCCGGCCTGTTCTATTTTAATTCTGTAAGAAATGAAGACCAGAATCCAATTCAGAAAAGAAAATGCAAAAATGAAACGAAGGATGCAACAATCTAAACTTTTAAAAAACATATGACCTAAGGTAAACTCAGTACCAAAGTAAAATTCAATGGAATAAATCATTTTGGAAATAAATTTAATAAGTAAAATGGTACTTAACTACCTACCCTCCACAACCTCTACATCTTCCTTTCGGTCGTCACTTCTGTTAACATCGTTTCTCGCAGCAAACTCATTTGCTTTTCCACTCGTGGTTTCAGTATCTTCCGTATTCCTAATTTTAATATCTTCCATGTCCCCACTTCCCTCGTTTTTGTGCCATTTGATCGCAAAAGTAGTTACACGAACATCATCAATACAAACCCTTCTTTGCAGCTGCAATAGGCCAAATCATAAGAACTAATTCGGGGCCTTTTATAAAGCATATGCACATTATTCAAACTGGGAACAAAAATTTAATTAATACTTTTTCCAAAACTGGAGATACAGGAGGTTCTTCTTGCAATTCTGGATCAGTGTATTCCGTTGCAACGAACCAGCCAATATTGATGAATTCTTGTTCCATGTACCTACATTTTAACAACAAAACTGTTACACCAACAATTTCACTTTCCGGTATCTTAGATGGATCCGGACCACCAGCCTGTAAGTGGAATGAAAGTATTAGAGAAGTATTACCAATTATTAAAAAAATTTTATTACGTTCATTTAATGAATCTGAGCCCGAGAATTTGCCGAACAAGCTTTAACAGCAGTTTCTGTTAATTTCTAATGAAAATTCCAAAGGGTTTAACATGAGTTTTCAACCAAATCCATAGTAAACTCAAATTATTATAATTCAAACAACATGTGGTTTGAAGTATGCTAAATAACGTAAGCTTAATACCTATTAAACAAATAAAAATATTTTACTATCATTTAATGTTGCATCTTTAAATGATCCACAAATGGAAAAACCTCGAAAATAAACTTGTGACGTCCTTCCACAACTGGACCGACCAGAATGGAATCAAGAATTTGATCATATGCATTCGATTCCCCTGATCCAACATATACTAATTCCCAGTCCAGGTCTAAAAACAGTTAGCAATAAGACAATAATAAACATAGTTTTTATGATATATGCTCATTTCCACCAAATATTTATGAAGTTTTGTTTAATCAAACAATACTTACGATCTGCAGTGTCTGCAAAGCAGTGCAAAAGTTGCTGTGGTTTACCTCATTAATAACGTAAACAAATAACTACAAGGGCAAAAGCACAAATTAAGGATGAACTAACCATCTAAAAGAGGTTCATAACACTCAAAGGTGATTTCCAACTTGAAAGGGTCATCGAATTTTCCGGGATTTTCCAATACATTTACACTGCATACATTCACAACAGAAGCCATCCCTGAAATATGATTAAACCAATTAACAATACTGTTTACATGAAACACAGTGATAGATAGGCTTCATCCGTAACGTTGCACTACATTAACCAGCTGTACAAATAGTTGAAATCAGGTTTAGCTACTCGCGGTTGCACACCACTTCACAATAAGTCAAAAGCATTCATGTAAGTTCATACTAGTAAAAAAAAAAACAAATTAACTAAATCACTATAGGCACTCCTGCCCTTATCTTTGCTTTGCATGATCATGCGGCTAAGAAATGAAAAAATTCCATCCCAATAGCGAATGTCCGCCAATTTTTTCATTGATAACCGTCGGTCATCTCAAAAAAGAAAATCAATTGATGCTCGCTTTTGGTGGGAAATCTTTATTAATTTTTTATAAGAAGTCTTGATGACTGTTAGATTTGGTAACAGAGACATTTGATTTGATCATCGAATATACCCAACAGTTTTCGATAATAAATGATTTAATTATTCATTTATGATTTTTGCTACTTTGATCTGTCAAAGTATGGAAAGACGATTCAGAATTGCACAGTCAAGATGTTCTCACATAAATGTAATTCAGGTCGCCGTTGTTGCTAGTGGTTGCCACTGTAGTTGTAAATAACGATTTAATGTATAATTTCCATTTAATTGTAATGACGAAAACTGCCATTGAAATAGCATGTCAGCTGAGACTGAAGCAATGATTAGATTATGAATAAAAATTTTTCCGGAAATAAATTTGATTTTGGAGATTTGAAAGCCGGATTGTGCAGTAGATGACTGAATGACAGGTCACCTTATTTTGTTTATTTAAGCAAACAAAGCTAAACTTCTTGAAATTTTGAAATTCATTTTGTTTGGTAATGTAACTGATATAATCGACGGTAAATCGGATATCCTGTGGTTCACTACTGATCACTAAATAGCTTATGCCGGTATATTGTCCGTCTTTGTTTCTGAACAGCACTTCACTGGTTGCAAATAAAAGCAGTTTTGTTTAAGCTTGTAAAAGGACAGTTACTCATTGCCTATCATCGGTAGAGAGACACAGAGAGAAAAGAAGAGGGATTCTGGACTGGATGGATGGCCTGCTTCTATGGGATTAATTTTGTGTAAGATAAAAACATTTAGTAGTAGGATGTCCTTCTCTTCGTCCCGAACGCTGCAGTCAGTTTACATGAGCAAATCACATAGAAGGGGATTTTTTAAAAGGATTTTTTCTCGGTAAAACATTAAGGCCCTTAGATGGAGATTGCAAGTGTCTTGGAAAGCAATGTGAGCAGACGAAAAAGGCTCGAATCGGAATGTTATGAAAGTGCTGTGAGTGTGGTATTTAATGATGAGACACGCAGTAAGGAACATTATCAAAAAGGCTGTTTTCAAGCCAACAAAAAGGCCTACTTTCCTCATCCTATTTCTATTAAACTGATTTTAGCAATGGACTAAGGCAATATAGATCGAAGCAAAGTGCTAGAGTTAAGATGAAAGAGAAAGAGGCAGCTGCTTCTTCCATCGGGCTCCACAGGATCGATATATATGGGTTTCAAGCCTGATGCATTTGGAATGTAATTCGCCTCAACTACATATACGTCCCATTCTTTACAGTTTTTATTTATCAATTTTTTTAAAAACCATAATTTTGTTTTGAAATTTTTACCAATTTTTATTTGGTATATTCTCAAAAAAATTCATGGGACCAATTTCACACCATTTACATGACACTATCACGAATGTCGCCCAGCTAATAGCTCAAATTAATCATTTGTAAATTTTTCTTAGTATTTCGTCCTATGAGTGACTCGTAATCCATGTTCCCAATTTAGAACTTATCAAATATTGTTAATCCTGACAATGGTATCAATTTGCAGGCATTCAGGATGATTGATACTGCAATTAAGCTAAGAGGTACTGATGAATGAATAAGAATTTGCTTTGTCCCTGTGAAAAAGAAACGAAAAGAGACATCTGACACGAGTGACTCGTGCATTTTGCCTGAGAAATTCATCAAAAATCCCATTTAGTTGGGTGAGCGCTTCTGTGCTTCTCGAGAAAAATGCATCCCGTCCATTCTGTCATATGAGGATGCACTTGTGATACTTATGACAAAGAATAAAACATTCCATGCTATTTTGGCCATTTTGGTTAACTGCTGGAGAGAGAAAGAAAGAAAGTAAGTAAGTATGAAGCAAGTTGTAGACTCCATGGAAAGAGTAAAATGGCTTTGCATTACCATTTTTTGATTTTATTACATCCAACGAGCTTCCCTTCCATCTTTCCTTTTCGCTATGTTTTTTTAATATAATTTCATTTGCTTCTCCCGCAAGTAGCTTTTTTTAGGACCAATCCTGAATAGGTAAATGTAAAAAGCAGCTGTGGTAGAAACAAAAACTTTTAGGAAGTTCCAGTCAAGAAATGCTCATCTAGGTTTAACCTGCATCAAATGTAATTCATTAGTTTATAATAGCCAAAATATGCAGGCATTAACTTATCGAACAACTGAAACAAGCCATTTACGAATATGTTTGTTCACGTTTTCACTTGACTTTCGCATTAATGCCATTATCGCATTAATGCTTGACTCATCTCCCTTAATGATTCATCTCGTACTTTTGGCTTACTCCTGACGATGACCCATACCAAAAAAAAGCAGCAGCACTAGTCTTGACCTGACATATGCTTGTGTGGTTGATAAAGCTTTAACTCTTTGGCTGACTCTGTGAAAACAAAATACTATTTGAAAATATATGAAAATTGATCAAATGGAAGAAAAAGGGTCGGAGGCAGACGGATGAAGAAAACCGACATATAAAAGTGTTTAATTAAAAAGGGAAAAATATGTTAAGTAGTAATAGTTCTAAATGATACTTGATTAAACCATCTAGCCTGAAAAAGATGTAAGCAACTCAGAATCCTGATAAATTCTCATCCAAAGGAGACTAGCCAGTTTTAAATCTTTTGCATCATTTAATGACTTTAGTTATTACAATTTTTCAAACACCGGATTATAACGCTTTCAGCTTTTCCATTTTCCGTTTTCTCCTTACTTTTCCTTCCGTTTTTCTCTCCTCCCTCGCTTTCCTTCTTCTATACATATTGCTTGCTACCCTTGTTGTCATGTGTGAAAGAAGTAAAACTTCATTCCTGATTACATTCTATGAATTTTTTTTGCTCAAAATTCCCTTTCTTTTTTAATTTGCATTAATTACCGAACCGTAGTGCATCATGCCCCTTTGTTTCTTTGTTTTGGCTTATTGATTGGTTAGATGTTTACTGAAAATCAATTTAAACTGATAAAAAGTTTAATTGGCCCTTCCCATATGCATGAGGACTATTTCAAATTACTATTCATTTCCTCCAAATTTCTTGTTTGTTGCGCGGGTCATGCAGACAGACGTGCAAATTTCGTCATACTGCATGTACCCCAGCACTGTGAACTATTTTTTTAAAATAATAATATGGTTGAAAATACCATTTCAACACTTTCATTCCAAAGACAACGGTGAAAACCACAGGGATTAAAATTCTCTTTTTGAAAGCATTAAATTTTCATTATATTTCAAATTTAAATCATTTTGAAAGTATTTTCCAATTATGTAATCTCACAGTCATTCGCTTCATTTTATTGACTTCCAAAGGTCTCCTTTTAGAAAGTGTCATTTGTTCATCATTTATTTCAATGCTTCGTCTTGTTTACAAGAGATCTCACTGAGAAGGAATGAAAAGAGAAAAAGAAAGAGAAAGAGGGGAGAAAGAGAAAGTAAAGGAACAGAAACAAACAACGAATGACATTTTTTATAATCATTTAAAAATTTATTGTTGCATCATCAATCTGTTCGTGTTTTAATGGAAGTTCCTGTTGATGTGAATAGCGCTGAAGTGATAGATTGTGGCTGAATGATTGAATGAACGGATGACACTCTCACTGATCTTTTGCTATCCATTTGGTAACATTTGATTTACAAGCGCGCCTTTCGTTCCTGTACTTTCCCTTATTTAATCAAGAAATGATCAGTTAGATATCAAGTTATTCCTTTTATCTAAACTTAGAATCAATCAATTCTCAACAAGTTACCTTCGTGAAAACAATTTTTTTGATACCCAAAATTATCATTTTTGGCTAAATTACATATTTTTGATGAGATGTACTAATCTCTTTTCCTCTCTTTTTTCATCCTTTCTCTTCTTTTTCTCTCCCTCTTACCTCTGTTTTTTAAATCAAATTTCAAATCTCGCATAGCTATAAGCAATGTATGCTTAGAAAAAGCTGAAGAAATCACTGCCTAATATATTGATGTATGCTGAGATTCAGGATTTCAGTGCAATAAATATTCTAAAATTCAACGTAATTAAATTCAGTGCAACTAAAATGTAAAAAAAAAAAGAGAACGATCCGATACACTAATTCAAATTCAATGTAACATTTTACATAATGCATATCGGATTGAATAAGCAAATTGAAATTTATGATTTACATAGAAGAAGCCGAAGAGTAGCCAACTCTGAATAGATAGAGAAAATATTTTATTTAATTGGAACAAACATTTGATTAGTTTATCGTTCTAGTGATGCATTTGATCTTGTCTTTATTTACTTTGCATACTTTTTTGTCAAACAACAAAAAAAGTGGCACGATCAAAAAGTGATAGTTGTCCTGGAATTTCCGATCGTAACTGAAGTTTTATCTATTTTCCCACGGAATTTATTGATTAGAAATAAAATATCATTGCGAGACAGTGCGACCAATTTATCCGTAATTTTGTAAAGTTTCAGGCACTAACTTAGGTCAAGCATGTCATCTGTTAAAGTAGCTGTTCGGGTGCGTCCTTTCAGTAGTCGCGAAATTAGTAATAATGCTAAAATAATCATTGCTATGGCTGGAAATACTACAAGTTAGTTGCATCTTTATTTCTGCAGTTTTTGGTAAGAGAAGAAGGAGAAGAAGGAAAGTTAAGATAGTTGGCTAAAAGGGTGAAAAAGCATTGATTCATTTCTAGGAAAAGTTTTCTAGAAAAAAAAAAAACCGGAGCATTTCGAAATCGAAGAAATCGAGGTATTGAACTTTTAAGAGTTGAACAAATGCTTACACAAGATAAGCAATGATTTATGTAAAAATACTGGAAAAAAAAGCAAAAAACGTATTTTATTTGCTCCCGATATTTCCAGTGTTTCCAAAAGAGCTAAAATTGATTATTTAGCAATAATCGGTGGAAGTGGTCCGGAACGAACACATAGTTTCAACTTTGATTACTCCTATTGGTCATTCAATAAAAATGATAGTAATTTTGCAAGTCAGCTACAAGTTTACCAGGATCTAGGTGTTGAAATGTTGGACCATGCTTTCGAAGGGTAAGATTTTTCGACTTC
>NW_018108189.1:30474-44163 GCF_000183805.2 Loa loa | reverse complement strand
AAGGAAAGTTAAGATAGTTGGCTAAAGGGTGAAAGCATTGATTCATTTCTAGGAAAAGTTTTCTAGAAAAAACCGGAGCATTTCGAAATCGAAGAAATCGAGGTATTGAACTTTTAAGAGTTGAACAAATGCTTACACAAGATAAGCAATGATTTATGTAAAAATACTGGAAAAAAAGCAAAAAACGTATTTTATTTGCTCCCGATATTTCCAGTGTTTCCAAAAGAGCTAAAATTGATTATTTAGCAATAATCGGTGGAAGTGGTCCGGAACGAACACATAGTTTCAACTTTGATTACTCCTATTGGTCATTCAATAAAAATGATAGTAATTTTGCAAGTCAGCTACAAGTTTACCAGGATCTAGGTGTTGAAATGTTGGACCATGCTTTCGAAGGGTAAGATTTTTCGACTTCAAAGAATCTACTGGTTGAATTTTTTCTTGGATATCGCAGTTGAAGTTTCTTTATTTCTCATTGATACATTTTCGATCTGAAAAAATTTTTTTCGTAGATACAACGTCTGCATATTTGCATATGGACAAACAGGTAGCGGTAAAAGTTACACGATGATGGGTAAACCGAATGACGAATCTGAAATGGGTATTATTCCTCGTTTATGCAATCATTTATTCCAAAAAATTCATGATAATTCGGATCTGAATTTGAAATATTCGGTTGAGGTAGGTGATTTTAATTTAATCTTTCAATTAACGCTCAAATAAATTGTTGTAGGGAAATTTATTGTATACTTTAATCTAAGCTTTGACTTTTCTCTCATTATTCTCATTATTGCGGGTTTTTGTTAGGTATCATATATGGAGATCTACTGTGAAAGAGTTCGAGATTTGTTGAATCCATCAAATGGTGGGAATCTTCGTGTGCGAGAACATCCTCTTCTCGGACCCTATGTCGACGATCTTACTAAACTAGCAGTATGCTCCTATCAAGATATTTGTGATTTAATGGATGAGGGGAACAAAGCCAGGTAAATATTCTGCTCCATTCCGTTATTTTTGAATTCGGAATCCAAAATCAAATTCTGAAATCATTTTACCACTTTATAAGCAAAGAAGAACACCTTACTTACTTCAGCTTCCTTAGCAAGGAAGGACACCTTGCAATGTAATTTATTATTAAAAGTGAATCAGACTTAAACTGAAGAATGTAATCACTGAAAATTTTTTAGAACCGTAGCTGCAACAAATATGAATTCAACGTCGAGTCGTTCACATGCCGTCTTCACAATTGTTCTGACCCAGAGGAAACATGATCCAGACGCAAATCTGGATTGCGAAAAGGTTAGTCTAATTTTTCCTTTCACTTACCTGGATGCTTATATTTTTCGTCCAGTTAAATCATTGAAGTCGGATTTCTTGCTTGAATTCAACAAATTTATTTAAATTCTTTCAAATGTACAAATTATAGGTCAGCAAGATTTCATTAGTTGACTTGGCTGGAAGTGAGCGAGCTACATCAACGGGTGCTGAGGGACAGCGCTTAAAAGAGGGTGCTAATATCAATAAAAGTTTAACAACTCTTGGGCTTGTCATCTCAAAATTGGCTGACGAAGTTAGTTTATCATATGAAATTCCCATGATATGAGTGGTTTATATTTTAATAAATGATGGCTTCGGCTTACTTTTTATGAAATATAAAATATTTCCAAATTCATTGATCTAAGCTTTTTTACATTTCTAATATACTGCTCGTTTCAGGCAAGTAAAAAGAAAGGTAAGGCTAAGTCAGTGATACCATATCGCGATTCGGTGCTCACTTGGCTTTTGCGAGAGAACCTCGGAGGAAATTCGAAAACTGCAATGATTGCTGCACTATCACCTGCCGATATTAACTTCGATGAAACGCTAAGTACTCTGAGGTACCTTTTCAAGGTCTTACTGCAATTATAAAAAAGTTCATTGTTATGATGCTTATTCACTGAATTCATCAATAGCTTGTCATCTAAAATTAAAAACAAAAAATATCGCTTTTGTTTTATCAAAAGCTTTTGCATTCATTTTGTTCTATGCACATTTGAGTATCACAAGCTCCCTGTAATTGCAACAGATACTAATTTTTTCGTACCCACAACTGATTTCTCTTCTTTAAGATATGTACTTTTGGTTTTAGATTATTGAAGCATATAAATCAATACCTATGTAATTTCAATGATAATTCAGGTATGCGGATCGGGCTAAACAAATTGTATGCCAAGCAAAAGTGAACGAAGATCCGAACGCAAAACTGATCCGCGAACTGAAGGAGGAGGTGTTGAAACTTCGAAGTTTGCTTGAATTAAAAGGAATCGATAGCGATGATCCACAGAATGAAAAAGCAGTCTATTCAGCGAGAGATCATGATACCATTGAACAGCTGAAAGGTTATCTTCTTCTGTTTTTATTTTTTTTTAAACATTCAGTCTAACAACGAACTCTGCTCCTCACATTTTAAAAACCAACCGTTTTCCTAGTTAGTTGAAATGCAGTTAAAATAAATTTAACGGAAAATTAAAGAGTAATTTAAAAATAAAACCACAATTAAAAATTAAAATTGAAAAATGTTCGGAATTTTTCTGGCAGTCATGAAAATTCAAATTCCAAAATCATTTTTTAAAAAATATTTGTAGCGTCTGAAAAACTTATTGCTGAACTTAATGAAACCTGGGAGGAAAAACTACGCAAAACCGACGAAATTCGCAAGCAGCGTGAAGATGAGCTTCGTGAAATGGGTTTAGCCACCGGAGCGGACGGTACCACTCTCGGAGTTTTCTCACCAAAAAAGGTAATTCCGAAGCTATTGTGATATATTTCATGGAGCGAGGGAAGGGAGATAAGAAGCAATTTCAAAATATTCGGAAAAAATTTTGCCGCAATACTTTTTTACAGTTTCCGCATTTGGTAAATTTGAATGAAGATCCGCTTATGTCGGAATGTTTGCTTTATTATTTGAAAGAAGGAATAACAAGGTAAGCTTAATCTAATGATTTGTAAGAATGAAATAAAGCACTCAGTGCTTAAAAATACTTATTACCCTATCAGATACATTAATGAACTTCTGCACTTCCACTTTTATTACATCTAGGATGGCTTGAATTGGCCACTTTGAACTTTGACCATAATGTTTAATTGTCCACAATTTATAACTATAATTTGTAATCGTGATTTACTGTTGTTAGTTGCTTCATTTGGATGTTTTTAAGTTTATCGTGAGAATTGTTGCAGAGTTGGACGACCGGAAGCATCCCATCGTCCGGATATTCTTCTTAGTGGTCAGCTTATTCTCGACGAGCATTGTCGTTTCCTGAACGAAGATGGAGTAGTACATTTGATTCCAGAGCCCGGTGCCCAGTGTTTTGTAAATGGCAAACCAGTTGTCTCCTCGGAAGTATTACATACAGGCTCTCGCGTGATACTGGGAAAGTATCATGTGTTTCGGTATAACGATCCAATTGAAGCCCGTCAAAGTAGACAAAATTTAACAAATTTAATGCCTAGTAAGTTTGTATTTTTACCTTTTAATTAGCATTACATCCAACAAAGATATTTGAAATTTCATTTACTCAGTGGTTCTCGTTTAAATACCACTCTACCAATTAGGATTTTCAAAAACTACAAGAATCGCTTGTTTTCAGTTTCACGACAGAAAATTATTCAATAACTAATGTCTAGGCATTTTCAATCGGAAATTTGCAAAAAAGTGCACAGAATATTGAAAAACAATAATTTATATAAAGCGAAAGTATAAAACGAAATGATAGATTTGGGAGATTTTGATTTAATTCTTTTATTTAAGGGTTATCTTCGTCTAACAAAACCTGGCAGTAGTGCAATTTGACCTTAATTTTTTTCATTTGGAATGCAAAAAATTTCATTTTAGACCTCAGAAGAATCCGATATATTTATGAGAGCTATTTGTTTAGGTGAAACGTTAGATTGGAAATACGCTCAGCAAGAACTGTTAGAGAAGCAAGGTATTGACCTGAAAGCTGAAATGGAGAAAAAAATGTTGGAAATGGAATCACAATACCGCCGAGAGCGTGAAGAACTGGAAGTAAAAATGATGCGACAAACAAAGATACGTTGTGATATTCTCTTGTTACTGGCAAATCTGAAATTCAAATTTAATTCATGTTACTGGTAATGAAGCTAGAGATTAACCACGGGAACTGACCTTAGACATGCTTAAACCATCAGCATTAATACAAAGAGTTAACTATACACCCGTCTGAGAAGGAGATTTTGGAAGTGGTATTAACAATATGGATATTTCAGGAATACGAAATGCGTATCGAGACGTTACAACGTCAGGTTGATTTAGCACAAAGCATGATTTCCTCTACGTGTTCTACATGGGATGGTGAACGCTTTCTTACAAGCAGCATACTCAATTTTGGTAAACTTCCAAAGCAAAATTGATTAGAAGTACTATCAGTACAAGCTGTTGGCTGAAAGATTATCATTGATAATTTGATTGCAAAATTATTTTTACAACTTGATGACTTGGAAGGGAAACTAAAGTTTTAAATTTAATTGTATATACATGATTATGTCAATTTCAGTTGAGCTTATCAGAAGAATGAAATGCACTGTACTGGCATAAAATTGCTAAAAAAAATAATAAATTCACTTCAAAATCGTTGTTGAAGTGTTGGCATTTTTGAGAGTAGTTTATAAGCGAAACAAAATTCTGAATTTCAGTGGTTGAGCCAGAATGTAAATGGACCGCAGAGGAAGAACGGATTGCTCGTTGTACGGCAACAAAATGGCGCTATCATCAATTTACTTCTGTTCGAGATGATCTGTGGGGCAATGCAATTTTCCTGAAGGAAGCAAACGCTATTTCAGTTGAATTACGGAAGAAGGTTAGAAATAGTTCGGTAAAATACTTCCTCAAACTTCTATCATGAACTCACTACTATATGATTATACTAATCACTGTAAATTAATACCCCCAGAGTATGTATCAAGAATAGAGCTCTTTCCATTAATATATGCATAATTTCAGGTACAATTCCAATTTGTTTTGTTGACGGATACAATGTATAGCCCATTACCGCCGGATCTACTTCCACCTGGTGAAGATTTGTCTTTGCGTCCATATCCAAAAACAATTGTTGCAGTGCAGGTGCAGGACTTGAAGAACGGTGCAATGCATTATTGGAGTATCGAAAAACTAAAGTATTATTTTTAATCTTCGATTTCATTTTCGATTTTATGCACGTGTTTAGTATGGCCAGAAATGCATCCCGAGATGATAGATTATTGCATGTGTGTCATGGATGTATCATTTTTAAAAAAAGTATCCATGGTATGTTGTAGTTTTAAGCTGAACTCCACCACTCTTTTCGTTGCATCTGTCGAAGATTTGGGCTGTAATGTCGCTCCTACTTTTGTTTATGAGTCATTACCTAAATCGATCGCAGTAATTAATACAGATCGGATACATACAGTAGCGATTTCGTAATGATATCCGTCGAATTACTTTGTGCATTATGTCGATCAGTGCTACTTAGGCACAGTATAATGCTAACCTTGATAATAGCTTGCACGCACTCCTCACCTTTTAATTACTTTTGTTTATCTAAATGTGTCGCCATATCAAAGGATAGCTATCATTTAAGTAAGTAACAAGGAGAATTTTGTGTCTAGAATTTTTGCTATTCCGTTTAGTTTAAAGCTCATAGAAAAAATCTTGCTTCAATGATTAATCTTTCCGTATACTTATGAGGTGAATATTTCTTATCTATTTGGTGAGCATAGACTGAGTTCGTATCATTGGCATTTTCTCTTTCGCTTATTCACAAATTCACGTTGATCAGTTTTTGATTGAATTATACCAGCACCTTTATTAATTTCAGTTTGTTAAATGGCAGAGGTTGATTATTTGACCTTGACATCATGCAAAGTGGTTTTCTCGTATCAATCCTATTCTTCTAAATAACCAAACTCTTACAACGACAGCATACCCAGAATATACTTTTCTTTCAAACACAATCTAGGAAAAATATTTTTCGCTTACATTAATCATATCTTTACTTCCTTATCTCACTTCTTTGCTTCATCTTTAACACGTATAATTTAAGCTTTTAATTGTACGGAGTCAGAAACTGAGCTCATCCTTTCTCTCTTTTCTCGATTGCTATTAATTATTTGCTATTAATTATTATCCCTACTTTTAAATTTTTATTCCCATATGAAAAAATTTCAGGTTATTCATTCATTTAATCATTCGAATTATTTCGACAATGCTTTGAGCTATAAGATACATGGCTATAGCCAGAAATGTCTGTGAATCAGTATGAAATTTGACATGAAGTTATCTTTTATTTTGTAGGTTTTAAGAGGAGAATATATGAAAGTGTAATGAATTAAACTAGAAGTTGAGGTGGTTGCAGAATGAGGCTGGAAGGTATGCGTCGCTCCTACAACGCCGATATAAGTGATGCGTGTACTCCGGATAGTCCCGAAGAGGAACAACATCAGTGTTGGCTTAGTGCTATGCAGTTCAACCCTGCAAGACTCATTCCTGACAGGTGCTGTCACCTCACTCATCCTCCAAAGATAACATTTCACAAGCATGATTCTGAACCGCTACTTTTGCACTCTTTTAACCATAATACACCTTTTTATTTGACATTTGACACGCTTGATAGATATATTTCGTCAAAGGTTGTCCAATATTTGTTCATCCAGTTTTTGAAAATTTTATTTAAACAAATTCGAATCAAATACATCTTCCCACTCATTATGGAAAGATATATCGGCTGTTTAGTATGCTTTTATAAGTTAACCAAAAAATTTTGAATACTTCCCGCAGATTTGATTTAGTTAAAGTAGTAGTAGAATAAACTTTTAAATGAAATGTTGGGAATGAGTTCAGTTTTGTTATCAAGAGAGGTATGAACCTATATTTGACCGGAATAATTGTAGATTATAAATTTGCATGAAGAAGACAGAAAACTTTTGCAATATTATCTAAGCTCATCCCTGAAACCAATGGAACTTTAACCGCAGATCGCTTTTTTAATGAAAGATTCACCGAATATTACTCAATTCCCTTGAAAAAATTCGATAAGAACAATTAAAATGCTGCAACCATTTTTGACCATTTATTTTTTAACTACCTTCGAACTTAGCTGAATGAAAAGGAAAAGAAAATGTCATATTAAGGCAACGTTTGGAGTCGATGCGTGAAATGTACCATATGGAGGAAGGGTCTAGTCCCGAAAGTCCGGAAGATCCAATGATCGATGTGCTAATGGGCACCGATCCGTTCTATGACCGATTTCCGTGGTTCCGAATGATTGGAAGGTTAATATAAATTTAATCTTTGCAAAGTTAATTTAAACTTCATTTCATAGCTTCATTTTTCTCTACATTTACAGGGCTTTTGTTTATCTAAATAATCTAGTCCATAATGTGCCGCTAGTTCATAAAGTTGTGATTGTCAATGAAAGAGCCGAGGTCAAAGGTCATCTTCGTGTCGCTATAGAACCTGTTTTGGATGGTATGTTTTATCAATTATTGCTGGTCATTGCTGATTTTAGGAATTATTTCTAATAACGAAAAATATTTTCACTGATAATGCTAATAAATATGTTAAAATATAATTTAGATGAGATAAAACCATCGAAAGGTGTCAACCAGTCGGTGAAGTGTCACTTCCGTAAGGAAGACTTCACGAAGAAAGTTCAGCCCACGAATACCACATTGAAATCGACAAATGAGCGCTTCGTAGAAGGTATTAACACAAAAGACGGTGATATGCAACAAAACATCGGTGAGAATAGCTTTTTATAATTCAGAATCTTGGCAGTATTTTGGGATCGGTATAAATGGTTTTGATAATTGCTAACTTGAATATTAATTAATAGCAGTGAAAATTTCTAGAAAAAGTGGATGAGGAAACTGTGCAATATCCACAGCACATGTATGCTGATAAAGAGTACTCTTTCCGTATCACTATTATTGAAGCATCCAACATTTCTGAGCAATATAGTGATGTGTTTTGCCAATTCAAGTTAGTTTTTTTGTCCATTAGACGACTAAATTTGATTTTAACTATTTCCAGTTTCCAAAAATGGAATTTTGTTACTTTTTCTATTTATTGGATTTTTAAAGCAGAAGTTTTATGATTATAAATAGATTATAAAATATTGCAGTTTCTTACATCGTCATGATGAAGCATTCTCAACGGAGCCAATGAAAAACACAACAAAAACTCCGTTAACATTTGGACATGTTCAAGTAAATAGTCATATTATGCACCATCTAAAGTAATCAGAAGTATTTGACTTTGTCATTCAGTCAGTACTTATCAGTTTTGTCTGATTATTTTAAATTTATAATTACAGAATATTCGAGTGGCTATGTCCGCAGCATTCTTACATTATGTTAATCATTTCCCTATCATATTCGAAGTTTTTGGGCATTATAAGCCATCTGCGCAGCAATTTGTTTATGAACGCCAAAACATTTCTCTCGGGTACAGCTTATTCAGATCACTTGCGCATTGTATAAATCATTTTAATTAATAGTGCTCTTGCTAACCAAAATAAGCTCTACCAAATTAAACTAAACGAAATTTAGCGAGAAAAAACCAGAGAACTGTTGGAATATCTTTTTAGAGAAAGCAAATTACATTCAATTTGATTAGTCCTAACTAATTTGAAAAGTTTTATGAAATGGAAATGAATTTAAGGCGAAGATTATCAACAAAATTATCGTTCCAGCAGCCGTCGTTATTAATTGCAACACCTGTTAGAAGCAAAAAAGCCACCATCATTCCAAACAAGTAATTCTTTTATAAGTTTTTGAAGAAAAACGAAGAATTCAGTTATTTATATTAGCTTGTTTAAGTTACTTCACAAAATCCGATATTATAGTTTGAATCAAGTGCGATCGAAATATGATCTACTTGTGTGGTTCGAAATTTGTGAACTCGGAAGCAATGGCGAATATGTTCCAGCAACTGTCGACCATGCCCAGGGTAAGTGAAGGATTGAAACATCTTAACATAATAAATTTATTTTATGAGACTTAAACTACTCTCAGAAGTTGTTTAAGGAGTTATCTTAGAAGTTATTTAAATAACTTTCAGGAGTTATTTTATTCTCAAGAATCTCAAACAAGTTACCGAGTGTTCTAGTAATGAAAATTAATTGTTTTTGTTCAAGGAACTTTTGTCTCCTATTTTTCACTGATTATGGTTCAGGTCTATTAACTCATGGCATATTTCTGCTTCATCAAGGAATCCAACGACGATTGAAAATTACAATATGCCACGAAAAGGGCGATGATGTAAAGTGGAAGGACTGTCAAGAACTAGTAGTTGGTCGGATACGATCAACGCCAGAATGGAGTGGTGAAGATGTAGACGTACTATCTTTAGGGCTGTTTCCAGGGACATTCCTAGAATTTTCAATGGATGATAGGTATGTATTTTCTTGTATGAACAAATAGTAAAAGTTCAAAACTATTTCGAGATTCCCTGTATCAATAAAAACGAACCATATGACAGAACTTATCACTACATTTCCATGAAAAATGTGTTTTGTTCAGTTATATTTCAGTTCCAAAGAGAAACGAAGGATTACTTCACTGTTGAAGTTAGTCTGAACTTTCATTTAAAAAGTCATAAATTCCCCATATTTTCCAGGGTATTCTTCCAGTTTGAAGCAGCTTGGGACAGTTCATTACATAATTCTCCTCTTCTTAATAAGGTATCAAACTACGGTGAACAAGTGTATATGACGCTATCTGCTTACATGGAGCTGGAGAATTGTACTCAACCGGCAGTGATTACGAAGGATCTTTGCATGATGATTTATGCCAGAGATTCGAAAATCTCAGCCGCCAGCAGGTTACCAACAATAGTCGCCCTATACAAATACGGCCTTATTATATGCTTTTTAAGGTTATTTTGAGAACAGCACAAAACGCAACAAAACGAACCTCTCGCTTGCTTTTCCTTTTTTTTTTACCTTCACCTAATTACTCCCACTCATTTAACGCTTAGCTGTTTGTAGATATGCGGACTAATTCAAACCCACTAGACATTGTGAAACAAAAATGAAATCAGCAAACAAGTGAAATGAACTAACAACAACCTTACTTGTTCACTTAATTATTTGCTCATTTCCTTTTGCTTATTTGCTAACTAAATTACCTTACTTTCTGCTCACTTGTTCCAAATGACACTTACTAAGACTGATTCAAGCAAGAATGAATTACTTTTTAGAATATTTAATATATAAATACAAGCTTGCATGAAATAAAAAATGCTCTTACATTCAACACCATAAAAGCGTTCAAGAAATTACTATAACCAGCCAAAAATCTTACAACTGTTCTACGTTACGATATATCTCAGCAAAGAAATTCTCGTCATTTCATGAAGTTTTTGATTTGTTGTCTCCTTGAAAAAAAAAGACCGTTTCCCTGGCAAAAATTTGAGCTTCATGGTAAGATTAGAAAGATCCTTTTGCTTGCATCAGGTGATATTAAATAATAATTGTTGTTTAGCAAATTTACAAATTAAGGTTTTGTCGGTCACTGATTGGTGGAATAAGCAAGAGTCCAGAAATGAATCGTGTACCTGGTGTTTACGAACTTACCGTCAAGGAAGCTCTCGATAAAGGTAGTCCAGGTGTGCTGTCGGATGTGCTTTTAAGTTCTTTCTTTCTTTTCGTTACATGTATTTACTTGCTACCTTGTGGTATTATTTGCATAAATTCTCTGTTAAAATTTTAAAATTTAGAAACTTAAAAACAAACTGCTTTCGTTTTTTCCAGATTTCAGATTTCTCAAAAAGTGAAAAACTTTGGCTGCTAGTCAAACAGCCAATGAAGCCTCCTTGATTTTGCATATTTTTATGCATTCTTCTGAAATTGAAACGAAACTGATAGCAATATATTCGTATTAATTACAACTATACTATGACATGAATTCATTCCTGCTAATGTTTTATGGTATGTCCAAAGTTGTCTATAGCTAACAAATTTTCATCCAACAATAGGAGCTGCACGGAGGCAACGTCGCGTATTGGATACTTCGTCCGCATACGTTCGAGGCGAGGAGAATCTTGGCTTATGGCGTCCGCGTGGTGATTCACTTATATTCGAGCATCAATGGGAGCTGGAAAGACTGACACGATTGCAACAAGTATATGATAAAGCTATTGCAGATTGTTTAATGGGTACTGATAGAGAATAACAGATATCCAGTGATATTGCAGTGTCATAACGGATATTTTATTGAAAGGTTTCAGGTAGAACGCGTTAGGCTATTTCTTCGTCTTCGAAACAAGCTGAAATCGGGGAAGAAGAATGTTGGAGAGGAAAATGATATCAAAACACCACTTTCCCCAACAACACCAAAACATCCGATTCCGGCAACTTGTAAGTTGACAGAGAAGGAAGCGAGTTTAGCACAAAAAGTACTTCATCTCATCAAGCAAAGAATACCGATAAATAAAGAACCACCCACTGGAAAGGTTACTTTTTATTTGAGTTTTGGTACTTCTGAATGTTGTTTCCGTTATTCCGATTTCCTTCTTATATATTTGAGTTTCATTAAGGTTTAAATGCGCTGTATTACAATGATAATTTTTATTGCAGACAATGGATCAGAGCGACCAGACGTCATCTTCACTCGGAGACAGTGTCACAAGTCCTACTTCCGATAAGTTAGATGAAATTCAGTTTGTAAACAAAATAATTCAATAAAAAATACCACGAAAAATTTTAAAGATTAAAAAAGCTGAAAAAATATGTTTCACTGATTAATTTTTTCCTGGATCCATAGGATGGATTTCAACATCTTCCTTTTCATTTTGCCGAAATGCTTCTAAGCGTTTTTGTAAAACAGAGGGACCTACAAAGGTTTGGATTTTCTAAAATTCTCTTTCAGGAATTTAATGGTTAATTCTTCATTATCGCTTGAATTTTTAAATAAAATGAAGTCAAAATCAAATCAAAATCTGGTACTTAGTTCCACTGAGACGAACGATGGCTTGCATCGATCGATGAGTGGAAGTCGGATTTCACAAATGTCTTTACTAGTTCCTGAGGTAGCTTCACTCCAGTTTTTTTAGAAAGCATAAGACAATTTGCAGTTTAAATTTTTATTTGTTTTCATGTTCGGCTTTACAGTAATGAATAAAATTTTAAGCTGTTAGAAGAATTGGATAAGAACTAGAGGGAAGAATTGATGGTGAGAATAAGTGGTGGGACTAGTGAAACTGCTAAAATCAATATTGTGTGATATTGGTGTAGTAAAGATTGAGATTAAGGAGTTTAGGATTCGGGAATGAATTAATCGAATTTATGCTAATATGGAGAAAAGAACAAGGGAATTGATTGCAGTTTACCGTTTAAAGTAATATCGATAAGCTAAATTGACGTGAAGTTTACTAAAGTTACAGGTGACAGAAGAGCGTGTGGGAATCGTTGTATCCAAGAAAGGTTACATGAACTTCTTAGAAGAAAAGACGCAAGGTTGGGTAAAGCGATGGGTGGTTGTCAGGAGGCCATATATTCTATTGTTTCGTGATGACAGAGATTTGGTCCTTTTATCATTATATTTCATGCACTTATAAATTAAAATTTTCTAATTTCCCTTAATTTAAGTTGGAATATGAAACACTTAGATTAAAAGTATTTCCTACTCTTTTATTTTACTACATGAAATATTAACGGTTTACTTTTCGCCAGGGTAAAGTGGGGAATTTCGTATGCTTGAAAGTATTTTGTGCAACGTAACACCAGAGTTGCACCAGAGTGAAAACACCAGAGTTTTCACCTCAACTTAGATAAATGAAACAATATTAGCGTAGAATAATCATTAAGTTAATTATTAAATTGTAAAACACAACGCGTAAAGCTAACTCCAAAAACGTCGTTACAAGATGAATTTCGAAGATACAATCTGAAGAATAAATGAAAGGAAGAATGTTTTCCTGCTATGTACAAAGTTCATATATACATCCTGCAAAGATTGGTTTTACAATTACAAGGATTAGCGCCCTTGTACATAAATAAGGGCTCTTAGCACATATTACTAAATAATAAGCATGTATACAATTCTATGGACTGATAACGTTTCATTGAGACAGAAAAGACTTTGGATGATTTTTGATCTTAGTCTCGATCCAATTTAGTACATGCAAATTAGTAGTATATCACCACACATTCACTTATAATCCTTTATATTTTTCTTGTCACGGGATCTCTTCGCGTTTAATCGCGACAAACGCTTAAACTTTTAGGTAATTCGTGGTATAATAAATCTAGCAAATGCACGAGTGGAATATTCGGAAGATCAGCAAGCGATGCTTAAGGTACCGAATACCTTTTCAGTGTGCACAAATCATCGCGGTTTCTTGATGCAGACAGTGGACGATCAAGTTAGTTTTTCCTTCTCTGACAACCAATACTACCTTATCTGAAATTACATTTTATTAGGCTGTTTATCAATTTTACTTGCATTGATTTGATGACATCTATAGGTGCTGTTGATGCTTTCATCAAAATCTAAAGCGTCACTCTTTTTTAACAAATTCATCGATGATTTCAGATGTATGATTGGCTATATGCTATCAATCCATTATTGGCAGGCCAATTGCGATCCAAGAAGGGATCCGTGGGTATTCCTTTATGATCAGTTATATTTTTTCTCCGCTACTAGTATCTT
>NW_018108189.1:27011-30306 GCF_000183805.2 Loa loa | reverse complement strand
TCTCTTCGCGTTTAATCGACGACAAACGCTTAAACTTTTTAGGTAATTCGTGGTATAATAAATCTAGCAAATGCACGAGTGGAATATTCGGAAGATCAGCAAGCGATGCTTAAGGTACCGAATACCTTTTCAGTGTGCACAAATCATCGCGGTTTCTTGATGCAGACAGTGGACGATCAAGTTAGTTTTTCCTTCTCTGACAACCAATACTACCTTATCTGAAATTACATTTTATTAGGCTGTTTATCAATTTTACTTGCATTGATTTGATGACATCTATAGGTGCTGTTGATGCTTTCATCAAAATCTAAAGCGTCACTCTTTTTTTAACAAATTCATCGATGATTTCAGATGTATGATTGGCTATATGCTATCAATCCATTATTGGCAGGCCAATTGCGATCCAAGAAGGGATCCGTGGGTATTCCTTTATGATCAGTTATATTTTTTCTCCGCTACTAGTATCTTCTGTTACGACTGCTGCTGTACTGCTGCTGCTGCTGCTGCTGTTGATGCTGCTGCTGCTGCTGTTGATGCTGCTGCTGCTGCTACTGCTGCTATATGGGTATCGTGAAGAGAAGCTGTTGTCTTTATTAAATGATACTGAAATGATTCTTTTAACTCTTCTTCCTTTTCACTCTTTCTTCTTTTCTTCATTCATAATGAATGAATTTCATTTTTCGTAAAACATGTCTTAGCTGATGTCAAGTAATGGCAGTCAAATAGTTTTATCAACAATCATTTGACGAAATTTTTTTACACAAAATGGAGTCTTTTCAAAGCTACCCAAGTAAATTAACATGAAGTCAGCATTTCGTTTTTTTCTTTTTTTTTTCAGTTCATTTTATTAGCGATGACTTTTATTGTACAGAGTTATCGACAAAATGTAAATTTTTGGTGTTGCAGTCGAAAAGGATTTGCGCGATTTTACTTTTCAAACCGGAATTTTATTACTAGTTTGTACAAATTAAGCTATGATTTCACTCTTTGCTCACTTACTTTTCACCGATATTTTTTTTTCCTTAAAGTGTGTTGTCAGAGCAGTGTGTTGTCTGTTGTCATACAGGTAGGCTGTGACATTAATTATTTTCGATAAGTGGTAGGTGATCATTTGCGGTTAATAATCATTGAACGTAATTTATTTTTCGTCAAAAAGCTGGATGGTAATTATTTCCAGGAGGGACATTTCAATTAGTTGAAATAGAATTGAGATTGTTTGGGTGATTTATTTCTAGGTCTATTGTTTGCAATGAAATATTCTGCACGGATTTCCCTAATGTTTGGATGGAAGCTGAATATTTTTCCATAACATCACCCTTAACTTTGAAAAATCTGAATGTCAGTAAGTTCCTCAAGTGATTAATAGTAATTAAGAGTTTCAAATAGTTTGGAATGATCATAGATACAATGATTCATTGTCATTTAGTCGTCCAAAATAATTTAACTCTAAAAGTTGAACTTATTCGGGTGAAATAACATATGTTCTATATTATCTCAGCATTCCACTCACAACTGATGAAATGGAAAAGTTTGGTTTCACTGATTATTAAATTTCCCTCTGTAACTAAGATATATAAGACCTTCTTTCTGAATTGAAAATCAAATTTTACTGAAATTTGTGAGAGGAAAGGCATACTTCCGCTTATTTGGTATTGGATTTACCATTGCAATTGTTGTTGTGAACATTCCGGTCTTTTTACCCCAACTTTCCCACTGTCTTCCTAATTTCTATTCATTCCATTTTCCTCCTTCCATCACATATGGATTTAAGAATAATATCACTGTACAAATAAACTGTATTTCTGGTGATCTTTGCATTATTGATAACTTTGGGATAGCCTGGAAGATAACTGTCATGGCTGTGATTTAACTCGGTGTTATTCATTGTCGATGTTCCCAGCGTTAATATTAGGAAATCCTCGTAGTCGTAGTGTCATCAATTGACAACATGAAAACAGTTATGAAATAAGAAGTAGATGAAGACTCTTTTATTTTATTAATAACTTTCACAACTGGCTGGTAGCGAATGATCTAAAACTAGCAGCTGGAAAATTTATGGATTTCAAATTAAAATTAATTCCATAAAAATTTTCATGAAATTTAATGAATAAAATAAAGACAAAGGCACATGGCTGAGTGGTCTAGTGGTATGATTCTCGCTTTGGGTGCGAGAGGTCCCGGTTTCGATCACCGGCTCAGCCCTGCACTTTTCCAAATCAAAAATTTGAGATTTTATCTGTTTGCTCTCTCCACTTCAGTATTAACATCGGGCCATTTCACTGAATCTATTATTCTGGCTGTGTGAAAAGCTTCCAGACAAAATTGTTCCCTACTTCGGGTACATTATTTTCCCTGAAATAAACGTTCGAGGAAAAGCACTGTGTTGGGGAAGTTGTCCTGAAAGTATTTCTTCTGTTCGACTATAAAAAAACATCGTGACATCTATTTTATTTAGTATTATTTTTTGTGTGTAATGAATCATTTTCTAAGAAATAATCTAAATAAAGCAGTCTTTATAACACAAATTTTATTTTCCCAGACAATTCAATGTTTTGATTGTTTCGAATATTTCTTTATTATAAAAATGTTTCGATTTTTCCGACAAAAATTATTAACAATGAATTGAAGTAAGGAATCCAATTACAAAGTTACCTGACTTATGAAGCTTTATTAATGAATGCTAAACTTAAATGCATTTGAGTAAGTAAAGGTATGCTATATATTGAACAAATGAAGATGAAAATTCCGTGGTAATGAAAAATTGTTCAAAACTGAAATACATTAATACTTCATATTTCTTAGCAGATCAAATATCTTTTGTTCGATATAATGATTTAAACAATTATATGTTTGAATGATTTGTCGTGCTTATGTCTAAAATTCAAGCTGGTCACCAGAATTAATCAGGCTAAACGATCCTGCAAACGATTTCTTTCTTGATCATCATTCATGAATAATAATAAAGAGTAACATTTTTGGGTAAAGTGGAATTCAAACATATGCGATATGAAATTTCAAATACATTCTAATTTATTTGAAACTCTCAATATGTCTCGAAGTGAGACAGAAGAATTTATTTTTCTGCAATGTGAACAAGCCAATAGAGGAAAAAAAGTGATATCAAAAAGGTGCATTTCATCCATTCCAAGATTCTATCGCTCGTTTTCCATTCATTACGACGACAAATGCCAAAGTATATATTCATCGATGAGGTTAAATAATGATTTTGAATTTGCTTTATTTATAAGATTAATTGCTTCCCATGTTACCACAAACCTCATTCAAGCCACAATAG
>NW_018108189.1:7366-26918 GCF_000183805.2 Loa loa | reverse complement strand
TTATGTCTAAAATTCAAGCTGGTCACCAGAATTAATCAGGCTAAACGATCCTGCAAACGATTTCTTTCTTGATCATCATTCATGAATAATAATAAAGAGTAACATTTTTGGGTAAAGTGGAATTCAAACATATGCGATATGAAATTTCAAATACATTCTAATTTATTTGAAACTCTCAATATGTCTCGAAGTGAGACAGAAGAATTTATTTTTCTGCAATGTGAACAAGCCAATAGAGGAAAAAAAGTGATATCAAAAAGGTGCATTTCATCCATTCCAAGATTCTATCGCTCGTTTTCCATTCATTACGACGACAAATGCCAAAGTATATATTCATCGATGAGGTTAAATAATGATTTTGAATTTGCTTTATTTATAAGATTAATTGCTTCCCATGTTACCACAAACCTCATTCAAGCCACAATAGAAACATATAATATCGATTTAGAACTAAGAGATATGTGTATCTCTTCAGATTAATCTACATTTTAAAATAGGTCTGTCTTTATAATATTTCATTTCTTTTTAAATTAATATCGATACCAAACTAATCACTTTTAAACTGCCACTAAACGATGAAATTACACCGTCAGTTATTTTTTCTAGCTTTAAGCGGAATGGGATTTGATACGTGCCAGAAAAATCTGTAACGGACATTGTTGTGAAAACGAAATTGTTAATGTGGAAAAACCAAAGAAAATTATAGTATGTTAAAACAATTAAGGTATTTGTTGTATAAAGTATTTCCTAGATAAATGATTTATCACATTATGCGAAAAAAAGGAACTGTATAAAATGTTTTCTCACACCTAGTGTAATCAGTTATCCAATCTTCAAATCGTCTAAAAAGGAAGTCGAGTTTTATTCGTTACGAAATAAGAAAACCAAATTTTTCACAACAGACCTATCCATGAAAGAAGTATTGCATTTTTCGTTTGCTGAAGCAAGTATTGGAACTTCTTCCGCATAATTTTCAATCATTCGAAGAGAATGAACGATTGTGGGAAGTGCGGTAAAATCTGTGATTATTTCCTGAAAAGGAAAACATCAAAGTGGGACTTACTTCTCAAAATTTCACTTCAACTACTTCATAATCATAGTGATTGTCCCTGTCGCCTCTTCGAACTTTTTGGAATTTAAATTATAATAGAAGTCTTCTTTTCTGTTTGCCTATCTGTCCAGCTTTCAATGTTTCATTTGCGACGATCATTAACTGACAAAGAAACATATTCCGGGTAGGTTTCTTTGTCAGTCTCAGAAATCACATTATTCGTGATATCATTATTGTTTTAAAAATCCGTCATCTTCTATTTATATGAGTAAATCAAGAACCAAGAGTAGGGAAAACGATAAAAAATTATGAATCGTACACCAGAAAAGATAATTTGATGAAAAACGGAACTCTAAATGTTGTGGAGTTCCTCTTTTACTGTTGCCTCTTGATTTACTCTTTTTTTTCTCTTATTGCTTTTTCATTTTAAATTTGTGATTGTCGAAGTAATTAATTTTCGAAGAATAGCATAAATGCTCAAAAAACGGAATAAATTTAATTAAATAGGATTAGAATTAAATAAAATTATAATTTATTCTAAGAAACTTATAGGACATGCGAACTTTCAAGCGCTGTTTGTAAAGGCCCGACGATGAAGTACAGGTCAGATGCCTTATCATTAGGCACAGCAGCTCTGTTCAACAAATTTTCAATAATATTTAGCAATTTCCAAGCGAGAATACTGAGATAAGATGCTAGAGAGGAAAGAAGCTCTTCTTTGATGCCTTTATTTTTACTCGTTGCTTAGATTGATTGAGAGTGAGACTTTCGTTGGACACTGCAGCATGATTTCAAGTGCAACAATTCTATCACAACACGATTTAGTCAACTAGTAAGTAAGTAAGTAAGTAAGTACTTCCATTAGTTTAGATTATGCAAATATTAAGCAAATGATTGTTTGTAAGATCTTCAGCATTCCGTAGTTTCCTTCAAATTTTAATCGCTAATTGATGAAATTTTGTCGTTGGGAGTAATAGGACTTCCACTATGAAAGACGTAATTTTGTATATTAGAATTGCAAGAGTAAAGTTTATCTCTGTGAACTTCTTCCTTCAGTTAAATTCTATTGGAAACACATTTTAAATAATGTTTCGCCTATTTTCGAAAGCTATCTGAAATATTTTCTGTTGGATATTAATTTTCTTATAGTATGATACGATATTCCTCATCATACACAATGTTCTTTATTAAAATTCATCGATCCTGTCGTTGTTGTTATTGTTATTGAAAGGTTCTTTTTTTTGAAGAACATCCATTTCTGTTGGAAGAAAAGATACTCCCAGCACCGAATGCTTTTTGATTTGAACTGTATCTATTCAACAAACAAGTGGTTCTTCGATAGAGACAATGGATGATAAGTAAAATAAATCACTTATTTGTAGAAACTGCTGTCTTATTGTTTTGATATAATTAAAGGTAATTTAATCATCACTGAATTTATAATTTTTATGGTCATTTATTTTGCTGTAGAAAATGGCAGGTAATTTCTTTTTTTGTAAAGTAGCAGTTTTGAATAATAATTCTACTTTTGTGGAAGTATTTTAATTGCATTAATAAATACCTAATCGCTGACAACATTTTCTGGACTTATATATTCTCAGCGCACTGTAAGAGAAAAAAAGAACGTGCTCTTCACATTGAAATAATTCAGATGAAAACGTCATTATCAATCAAGATCAGAAAATGAAATCAGACTTCTTTTTTTTCCAAACATTAATATGAAGTAAATCTTTTACAGCACTCCTAAAATTGGGTCAGTGACAGTTATTGTCTAATTTGATGCATTCATTTGCTATGAGCACAAAAGTCGTAATTTTATACATTTGCTTGTTTATTAATAAGTTTGTTTGTTTATTAATAAGTTTGTTTATTAATAAGTTTGTTTATTAATAAGTTGTTTATTGTTTATTAATATATTTGTTTGTTTATTGATAAACAAACTGTTTATTAATAAGTTCCATGGATTTAATTGTTATTGTGTTTAAGATGTTACATATCAATTAGCTTGAAACCTACCGATTATACACTTAATGAGATTTGCAAAGCTTTATTTCAACCAGCTATCCCGTATTTAAAACTGTCCCTTTTATTTAAAACTGTCAAAAAAGCATTATTTAGCAAGAAAACTATGAAGAAGGAGTATTATCAAAAATAATAAAATTATCAGGGGGAATCAAACTTAGCATTAAAACTTGCTAAAATTCAGAACTGTGATGTTAGATAAGGAACGAATTGAAATTTCTTTGCTAGTTGTAATTAGTTGACAGGAAAAATTTTTTTCTTCTCGAATTATTCATTTGTAAGCCAATTATATTTGCACAGATCCATTCAGAAATTTCATCTATACAATTTGAATTTTATTTATTTTACAATTTTTTCCGTATCGGCTAGCTTTCAAATATTTGTTAACAAAATTTTCAAGGTGTAAGCCAAATGAAGCTTAAGATAAATTTATTTCAGAGAAGGGTAAGGGAGAGAGAGAGTCAGGTTAACAAACTGAAATGAATTTATATTTTCTGGAGCAAACTGCGAAACACAAAAGTATTGGTATTTGATAGGACGAATTCTTTGTTTTTAAAAACTCTTCAAAAAACAAAACCTCTCTTCACTACTTTTGATTCTCTTCAACTTGCAGCCAAGTTGAAGCAAAAGGGCCAGAATTACAATTTATTCTTGTTGATAAAAGAAGAAAATGTGATTTCATTGGGATGATTGCGATGATCTTTCCCTCTGCATTCATGTATCGGGAAATGATGAATTTCCATCGATATGTGCACAAATAATGCAACAACGACAACAATACTTTGTGTTATCTTATTTATCTCTAAAGTGATGTTAATTGCAGCATTGTGTTATTGCTACTTTCTCAAAGTTACTTATAATACTTTTCTCTTTCCTGAAGATAATAAATGAAACATTTCATTAGAAATTGTAATTGCTGGAAACGATGTGATAAGTTGAAATTGTTTTTGCTTCTCACCAAATCTCATATTGAAACACTCCCTGTCCAAATTTTCATCTTAGAGGTACTCTTAGATGTATCTCTTTGCTTCTAGACTAATTTGAATGCAGTAATTATTGAGTTTCTTTAACTTATTTTTTAAACCGATTCCGAATAAAAGCAAACAAATTTCATTATTGATTCCAACTATTGTCATGCTTTCTATCAGGAGTGTTGCGTAGAGAAAAATTTCTTGTTGATTGATTGAGATGGCTTAAAGGATTACATAACTATCATAAGAATTACCGATCGTTAAAAAAGTTATCATGTCAAGATGGAATGTAAAATTGAAATGATATGGTTCCAGAGCAAACAAATAGATGTACTGTTTTGTTTTGCTTAGTAAGGGAGAAATTCTTTGTCTTTCTCATGAATATGATCGCTTGACGGAACTTTACTGTAACATTTGTGTCGTAACTTATGTCGTTTCAGTAATGATCTCAGTAGTGGGGATGACAATGGATCCTCCTCCACAGCAAGCGCAAACATCCACTTCTAATATCGAACGTCCCTTGCGATTACTTGTCAAAGATCGTCTATTCACAATTGAATCGACAATTATTGCCAAACTTTCGCCTATATTTGCTGGAATTATGGTCTGTCCAGACAGTAACTCATCTAATACAGCTGATAGTGATGACCAGCCTTTAAGAGAAATTGTAGACGAAAGCAGCGAAGATATCGCTACATTTTTAAATTGTTGTAACGATGCTAATCTTATAGATGGTAAGTTTTCTCATCAGTTTTCTCTTTTTCTGTCAAAATTTGAGTTATTTCTTTAAGAGAATTAGAAAACAGAAAATGTCAAAAGTTCAATCTCCCTCTTAGAAGCAGAAGCTAAATAAATGATTTTGCAAAGTCATCATTAAATGTCCATAAATAAATCATTGATCACGAAATCTCAAAGAGAAGTTTACTCTACTAAAATGATAAAATAATTTATTTTAACGATGAGAGAACGAAATCCAAATTTGTTGCCTTGAAAAAGAATTTTCAATCAAGAAGATGCGTCTAATAACAACATCTTTACAAAACTAATTTGAATTTTTTCGTTTTTACTTCAGCTTATACCTTTAATTATATTTCGAAAGCCCTTTCACTTAGTCTAACTTTTGTAATAATATCTTTAACGAGCATTTTCCATTGACTCAAATTTCCTTCTCAAGTTAAGGCCCTAAGATTTATTTTTGTTACAAAGTCAAAATGCATAGATATCATTTTCCCACATATCATTTCTATTTCCTCTCACTATTTCTTCTTCTCCGGTAAAACATCGGACGATATTTACATTCAATAACGATACCACTCGTCGTTTTCTGCAATCAGTGACAGTATCTGTTCTAACGACCTGATCTGATTTTAGCTTTGCAAATTGCCATTAACTCTAACACATGGGCTTCTTCTCTTCAAACATTTAGTTTTCTCACCAGAAGGACAAAAATTAGTGAGTAAAGTTAAACATACATTATTAAAAAAAGTTAACAACAGAGTCATTTGAGACAAATTTGGTCCGTGTGGTATTTTAGAAAGCAATTTTGCGACAGTTCTTCGCTTATCGAGGAAATATCAAGTAAGCTCGTTGATTGAAGCTTGTGAAGAATTCATTTCCAGTAAATGCAATTTGGAGTAAGTTTCAATGATTGACTTCAATTTTTACATTCCCATCCCTCTTATGAAAAAATTTATTTAGTGAACACAATGTATTTGTAGCAGTACTGAACTGAAGCAGTACTTCCTGTACTGTAGCTAGTTTTTTTTTTTTCGTAGCATTACTTTCTGTACTGAGCACCTAGAACTAATATTCCATATAAATAGCTGATAAATGCTTAATTGTCGGGAATCTCAGAAAATAAAAGTAAAAGTTAAATTTTGGCTTGCCAGTTTTTCTGGGAATATGTTGGTTGTGCAGCAGGTTAATTCTGTTTTACTGATTATGTTGTAATGATCCAAACTAAAGTTCAACAAGTCAAGAGAGAGACAGAAGTATTAAAAGTAAGTATGAAAAAGCATCTTTCATCGATCATTGAATTTCAATTCCGTAACCGAGATATATGACAGTTTCCTTCAGAAGTAAATAAAAGTGGTGTTAAGATAAACAATCGTAGTTCTTTTCGTCACACAAGACTTCATATTATTAAACCTGCCATTATTTCCCAATGATATCTGTTTAAGTCATAAAATAAAAAGAATAAAAGAGTTAAAATCAAAAAAAAATAGCTAATCATAGTATCTACTTTAATTACATAGCTTTATAATGATTTTAATGACGTTAAATCGAAGTCTAAATTGAATTAGCTATTTTTTTTAGAAAAAAAACTATTGCATTTTTCCGTGAAATTTTCAGCCAAAGTAATCATTTATTATATTATGTTTCAAAAATCAGCAATAAATTGTCATTAGGTGAGTATATTCGTAGCATACCCTTTTTTAACCCTCATCGTTTCTTCATTTTAACTCATTTGTTTTTTGAAAATGACGAATAATTAAATTTTTTGAGCTCTTTTAAGATAGGAATAGTTTTGGAGAAAAAACTTAGTCTGGGAAAATAAGAAATTTCAGTTTCAATGTCGTATCGCATCCATAGACAGCTTTCGATTACTATTCCATGAAAAGTGATGAATGATACTAAGGACTCCATTTTTTTCTTAGTTATCACTTTTTATCATTTTCTATTCTATTTGGCATTATTCCTTAGTTTATATTGGATAATAGACGAAAATTTACCTTTCGTATTGATAGCGAAGCAGAGACTATGCCAAAGCAATTAAGTCCCATTGATGGAAGGTTAATTACACCTGGTTCTGTTGCTAATTTGATGAAAACGTGAAACGATTTGAAAGAAGTAAACAATACTTTTAGTGCATTAAAACCAGATCAAGTGGTAACATTATTGATTGTAAGCAATGAATATCATCTGTGTAAAGAAGTAATGGTCAAACTGATCACCCGGATCGCTTCTGAAGCCAAAAATGATTTAGCGCGTTTAAAGCTAAGCAGATTACTACCACCTCAAGTTAGTTATTCCTTCTTTTTCAATAATTTGACAATAATTATCAAAAGTTTTGAATCAAATCATTAAACGAATAATTGTTCAGCTCGCACTTCAGCCACTTAAGCAATTTTATGGCAGTCTTTTCAAGTTCTAAAATAAGTGAAATAAAAAAATTTTACCTTTTTTAATAAATTTCATCGTCCTTGATAATATTTCATTATCAACGACTGTTTTTACTGCAACCTTTTACCGAAGTATCTCATCATTTAAAGTTCCATTATGTAGACTCGCCCGAATATTTTCATATTTGAAAGTAAAAATTTATTTAGAATTACTTATATTTTTCCAAGAATTTTTCAGAAAACAGAAACCTAAAATTTAAAAAATTCTTTTAAAAAGTTCTTTTTTTCATTATTTTTGCAGTTACATGGTTCAATAGTAACAGCAAACTTAAATATTACCCAACTCAAAGAAATTGAGTCGATGAACGGTCATATGTTCAAGATGAACCGATCCGTAACGCTGTACAGACGGATGGCTTGTGAGATGTGTAAGAGAATTACGGATTCTGCATACTGTGGAGGTTAAATAATATTGAATATTTCTGTTTCCAGTAGTATTCATAATAATTAACTACAAATAATTTGCTTCCCTACTTAGCAAAGGAATCATTCATACATTAATTATTCAATTAATGGCTCATTTGCAGTTAATTCTTTTCAAATTTACAATTCCGTCTTGAGTTGATCTTGACTAGGTTTTTTCTGAAAATTAGTTACTCGCTTCTGAAGTGAAATTCTTTAATTTCTTTTTTTTCACCAAATAGTCACGGAATAGAAGGTATGTATGATCGACAATTGTACTGCAATTTGCTTCAAAGCTTTTCAAGCCTAAGCTTTGGTTTTCGCCTTTTCTTTAAGAACAAAACTTCTTGCGAAATTTTACATCGGAAATCATTAGCGAAAGTTTGCATTGATGAACTGCAATAAAATAGTGAATTGAGTTGAAAAATCTAACCGGATTCGAATGAAAATTATGAATTTCTTCTTGCAGGTTGCAAGAAAGCATTTTGCAAAAATCACTGGACCCGGAATAGGTGCGCAAGCAATTACGGACAGCATATGATAGATGAACTGCGACAAAATTTGGTTGAATTGGAATACGAATAGATGAAGCTTTATACTTTTTTCTTTTGTGAAATGAAATTCTTTGTACTGCTTATCTGTATTTATTCAATTTAAACATAGGGTGAAATTTGAACACTGATGAAATTATTCAGTTAGTGTTCCTGATTCCTAAACTATAAGATGCAGGAATGATTACCAAGATTAAAAATTTTTTAAATTCAAGGTCAATTTTTCCAATTTCTATTGTTTACTAATGCGCTTTTTGTTTCGTTTTTGCTTAACTTAGATTTATTGTGAATTGCATATCATTTAGCATTTCTCGCTTACTTTCAGGCTTTCAATTAAAATTCAAAATGAAATAATTTAGAAAAAGTATTCGCTAGAGCGACAACGCAAGCAAAAATTCGCATAAATTACTTGATTTCAGCTTTTGCGACTTTCTATTACAAAAATGGAAATTAAAAAATTAGAACAAGATTTACTGTCAGATTTTCAATGCCACAAGTCACTGTTTAGATTGGTATCTGTCATTTATTTAAACTTTTGTATTCACAGTATATACCCTTGTGAAAAATGTTGTCCCTATTTATACCTTAATTCATTTAAGGATTCGATCATTCTTGCTTTTGCAGATATTCCATTCGTTATCATTATTGAAATTGAAATTTTAGCTAAAGCAAATTAATTTACTTTCAATTTGTTGTTCTTCCCTTTAATTTAAAAAGGAACAAAAAGAAAATGAAGAGGAAATAGATTGAAATTAGTCATATTTTTCTACTCGCACGAAACATTCATTCCTAATTCATTGATTAACTGAAATGGTTTACTTTTCAATGGCAGTCAATGGCCGCCAATGTCATTTTTGAGGTTTAATGGAGAATATCGATAAATAAAACTGATTTCATTAAAAAAAATTGGTGTGTTGCGAGGAGCTGATAATGAAACATAGACTCTCTCGATCTCTTTTCTTATAATAACAGACTAATTTCTGAGGAAAAAGATATAATCTTAACTTTCTGATCTGATGACCTGATCTTAATTTCCAACTCTTATGCTGCTTATTACAAATTATCACCTCTCAAATTATCATCCTTTTCACTACACATCATTTTATTTCTCGATTTTCGCGACATTTCCTTTCAATCAAACATTGCAATATTTCCGTCTGCTACAATCTCTCTCCCTTTCTTTCTCTCTCTTTGGTTTTTCCCGCTTTCATATGTCAAATCGCGGAACGGATGAAATTTCCGTTGCCAATAATTGTGTTAAAATTCGACGATGTAGTCGAAGATGCTGCGAGAATTGTCACTTGACCTCATTTTGCACCTCTATCATCCATCGAACCAATGCTATTCCCGCAATGTCGCGAAGGAATATTTTATCATGTCCAATTGGTTTGATATTTTTTGAAATTAATTGAATTCTCTGAAAGCTGTCTTTCATGAGAAATAAGTGATTGTATTCGTTTATATAATATGATTTATATGCTTATGTACCATGATTGGACTGGGCTGCAATGTCAATCCACCTAGATTAATCCTTACATCAAATCTTGTCATTAAAATTACTTGTCATTAAAAACAGGATGGTTGATCAAGCAGTTTGATGTGACTTTAAACGCACGCAAAAGATAATCTCACATTTCTTACATGAATTTGAGCCAGGATGACCTCTTAACAAGCTACAGAAATTTTAAACAAGGATTTAAAAGTTTTAGGGTCACTTGTTATTTTTCTCTTCTTCTCAAAGTTATCTTTATCTCAACCTCCCTTGGATCTTCTATATATTTCTGCTATAAAAAATGATTCAACCCTGAATAATTCTTTCATATGGTGGGAAAAAGGCCAGAATATAACAGCCAATTTGATTGATTGATCACTTTTCTATTGATTTTGTTTTTCCTTTCCTCCCTAATTTTTTTTTGATCCGTCAACTAAAATTTGAAATCGAAATTGAAATTCCATTCTTTGTCTTTCGTTTCTCTCTAATCACTTACCTATAAAATTCCAGCAAGATTTAAACTTTGCGGCATCATTTGTAAATCTTTGAATTAATGGATACCAGAAATCACTTTGATATTAACTATAAGTTTTCCAGGTGGACAACATAGTCTCTACCTGTCTATTCTGGTCACGTTCATAATATTTTGGGCAAATTTTACGTATATTTAATTCTCTGGAAATACTTGAATTATTAAGATAATATGCAAAACGATCAGTACAATCGACGTAATTTATCATTATCACGATGGATCCGAAATTGGCTTAAGATTTCAACAGTGATCTGTGCCTTGGATGTTGTTTATACCATGCTTCGTCCATATACCTTACGGGGCAATACACTGGGAATTTTCTATGAATTATGTTAGTTTCTTCTCTATTTACACGTATATACAATTTATAAAACAGAAGAACCGACTAGTCTCTTCTGAACAAATTAGAGATTGAAAATGAATTTCTGAAAACTCACTGCAATATATACATTCCATAAAATAATCAATATGTAAAACAACCGCCTTACGTATATATCTGAAAGAAGGTGGTTTGAATATCGATTGATCTCGTGATTCAAGTCCTTCTGGAAGGTTATATTTTTCTATGAAACAACATTGCTGATACTTAAATCTTTAATTCCATTTTTACTCGGATAAATTGACCATGATGTCTACAATTTATTGATTCTATGAGAAAATTAGGAAATTGGAAATTTCGTTGAACTTTCCGCTTTTTGCACTGTCATGACGATGAAATAGGGCGGTGTGGTGGTTGAGTTGAACTTAAAAAACTATGAGAAAGGGTAATGCCTCCTCCTGAAGCTTCACTTTTCTAATTACAAGTGTTGAAATCGAAACCGAAAAGATGTTGGAGAGAGATACAGGAATGCATCTGCGCTATGCAGAAATTTTGTCTTACATCGAACATTAATAGGGATGGTTCCACTGGTGCCCATTATCCAGCATGATAATTTAAAAAATTATCATGCTGGATGAATATAAATAGGAAATTGATGTAAAATGAGAAAAAAAGTTATGAAATTATAATTTTAAATTTAATTTGTCACTGCAGGGAATATCTATAGTGACGTTGATCTGAGATATGCTACAACCAATGATATTGTTACAATGGCTACTGGACGCCTAATGATTATCGAGATAATCTTGAATATTGTTGCACTTTGTCTGGTAAGCCTTACTTACTTAGAAGTTGAGCTGTTTTAGATATAATGTCAGATTCCTTACAAAACATGCTAAAAATCTTCAGCTAGTCTGATCAAACCACTCAATGGTTGGCTCCTGAGGTAACATAATGAGTAATCAGTTCTTTCCAACCGAACATTCCAAGATGACCTATTGGCTTGAGCCAAGTTTAACAAAAGTAGGAAGCAAAATTATTGAAATCAACTGAATAACAATAATCTTTATTTAAATTCTCCTTCATAAGTTGGAAAAATTTTGGAAAAATTATAAGCTTTAAATCACAGTTTTTTCATTCTCAATATTTTTCACTTTTATTTGTTTTTGTTGGATTTACATTTGCACGAAGTTCCAGAAAAATAGAAATGAATTCGGAAGAGTTTACTGATCTTTTTCTCATATCCAAATTAACATTTTAGCGAACACGGATGCTCACGATGAGCGAAATTGGAAGAATTTCGAATTTATTGAAAGTTTTTAATTTACTTTAAACAGACAAATTGTAGAACTTGATTTATCAAAAAACATCAACTTGTTTTACAATTCATCAATACACCTTATTCTATGAAACCATAATTTAATTACAGTAGAAATTTGCAGAAGACGAATTCAATGTCGTTAAAGTTCACCTTTATGATTTTGAATCTCTCTCTCTCTCTCTTATTGGCGACCTTTTTACTAATTCAGTTCTTAATCTTTAACGCTTTTATCGATAATTTTTATGATGGATGTTGTCCATGGTCCAGTCTGCGACGAGTCTTTCTAGAGGGCCTTTTTAGAAGATTATTTCCAGAAACACTTGGAAATACTACTTCTGGCCAGTTAGTACTTCTGGCCAGTTGAAGAACTCTTCATAACTAATTCTCAGAGTTAAAATTTCTGAGAAATTGCAAGTTGTAAAGTTCAAAAAATTGTTTCGAATACATATTTAATAAACAAAAGCAAATAAAATTCGAAATAAAGAAGTTTTATTTTTTAAATTCGAAATAAGGAAGTTTTATTTTCCAGTGTCGATATTATCCCCGTCATGCCAAGTTAACTGCTTTCCTGACAAGTGCATTCGTCTTCTGGAAAACTCTTCTTTATATGACAATGTTTGTCGCGCCACCAAAAGGTTTGTTTTCCTTTTTTTTTCCTTTTAACTTTTCGAGCTAACCAGGAGGACAATTCACATGCTTCTCTATCGTTATCTATTATTAATTGCACAAAATGAATTTTAAGCAACGAAGATGATTCACTGATTATTAGGTTTGAGAAAAGGTTCGAGCATGCTTTCAAACTTTTGCTTAAATTAAGGCTATCGAATCATGCATGCTACACGTATAACCCTGCAATACAAATATCAAAGAACAGAAAAAGAGATTATAACCATTTCAGATCCATATTTACAATTGTTTCCAAATATAATTTTAACAATTTAATTAATTGTTTTCACTTTATTTTTCACACTTCAAAGCAACCATCCAATTAATTTTAATCTCATCAATTAGCTATCTCAGAAATAAAATGATATTTTACAGAATTTTTGTCCCTTCATTTCCATTCCTTTCACAAAGCTGTCATTTCTTCGTTTCCTCAATCGACAAACATTTCTTGAAATCCCATTTATTTCCGGAGCAAATCCTCAGCACGTTCAAATAAATGGCTTTTTTTATATTATCTTCAATAAAGCGGGAGATAAATTTATGTAATATGATAGACTATACTCATTACATTTCGCAATTCAACATCTTTCCGATAACCAACGAAAAATGCATAAGTGATTTTATTTGGTGCAATATTTTGCATTATTTCATTTTCAATACTTAATCCTGAACTTCAAATTTTCGTACAAAGCTCATTTATAGCACTTTCGGAGCAAAAAAAAAATCAAATATAAAATTTTGAGCTAATTTAGAAAGGGGTTCTGCTTTATCACCCTACTGAATGGTCAGCCAGAGGAATGGAAGACAAATTGTTGTCAAACCATAACTGTCACTTGTTTATCACTTAATCTGTCACTGAACTCGCTGATAAAAGTTTTTTTGATTTCGTTCGATGAAAGTTCCAACGGCGATAATTTGAGAGGCAGCAATCCTTTTCTATGTTAAATTTCGATTACTATGGAAAAATTCCTACTCATAGATCAGTCACAGGATATATATCGATCGAGAAAAACTGCCAAAGATTTTATTGTATCACTCAAATTTTCACTTTCAGATTAAATCCTTTTTTATACTTAAGAGAGAGAGAGAAAAATACGTTTGTTAGTTAAAATCAAAAATTTTGATACATTCATTGTTCATTGATATCTTTTGGGGGAAATTTATATCTTTTAATGGATAGGCTGATTGAAATACTGAGATGATAGCTTAGCCATTCTGAGGAAGCTATCAAACCACTCAGGTTAATAACTGGACTCATTTATAGAAGTACCAAATAAATAAGAAATAATTTAAAATGTCACCACTTTTCATTCAACTTTCGCTGCAACCATTATGTGTTTGAGGTTGAATAGTTCTACTATCAAGAGTTTAGTTATTACCGAAGGAAGTTTGACATTAAAGGATTTTTAATCAGCAGCGAATGTATGTATTGGAGACTTATATCGCTGGAAATACTGACCGATAAAAGACTGATAAAAGTGTAAATAATTGAAAAGAAATGAAGTGGTCGAAATAAATCGAAAGATTCAAGAATTGAAAGTCAAAAAGAAATTTTGTTTAATAATAACAAATGACTTGAATTAACTCATCAAAGGAAGAGAAGGGTACCCGAAACTTTTGCTTTGTTTTGATAATTCTTGAAACGCAAATATCCCTCGCAGTAATCAATGTTGATTATCAAAGCTTATGTCAAGAATCCCCTCAGTTCTGCGACATAATCTTTAAAGGCCTGTGGCATCCGATACTTGGTTGAATAGTTAGGTTAAGCTAGAAAAAGTAGGTGAAACATAGAAATATGACCGACCGGTATGACGTGAGCAATATCACTCTGACATTAAAATTGGTCGGTAGGAAAAAATTTGAAAGGTCTCTTTCTATCTCTAAGTGAGTTAAAAACGAATTTTTGTCTTCTTAAGCCTTTCGATCATAAAAAGATTGGAAAAGCACTGAACAATCTGTTCCACATATTTGACTTGCAAATTTTAGTTCACCACGGTGCATTCTTCCCCATCCTCATCCATATTTCAGGATCAGTTAATTATTTGGCTGAATCAGCTGGCATATGGAAGCGAGTCTTCATTTTCTGGCTTCCGGATCTTGTGTGGTGCTTTTTTCCACTGGCTATCATGGTGCATTTATGGAGTGAATTGATTGATCCGAATACATAATTGTGAATGGATTCCTGAATCCGTTGATCGAATTCCGAATTTCAAAATGCCTTATTACAATGATGTGTCCTTGTTGTCTCATTTTACCCGTTAGCATTGCTTTGCTATTAACTTCGTAAAAGTGAATATCTGATGAATGAATATTTTCAAACTAATTATAAGGACTGATTGTTGATTGCCTATTAGCAAATTATTAATTATAGTTGAAATTGCCACTCTAACTAAGCTATGAAATGGTGAGGAATAGTCCTATTGCTGCACTTATTTGTTTCTTACTTTGTCCATTTATGGTTTTTATTTGGTTTACAACACATTTTCACGTTGTTACTAATACATTTTTTGCCTTGCAATGAAACATTCCTAATTAGTATTTTACAGCACAAGCCTGAGCGTGCATTCATCTTTTCCTGTCGTGCAATGCATGCAGCTCATTCCTTGCCATTCATTCTTCACCTATCTTTTATTTCTTCCCTACTTCATTCGTTCTTATTTACATTCATTTTTGTTATGTGTTTGTTACAGGATGAGGTTGTAGTCACTTTTGCTGGGATGAATGAGGATCTGATATTTTCTCTGTCCTCTACTTTAGACTTCTTTTAAAGGAATTTGGACTGTAAGGAAAACTGTAAGGATGTAAGAATTGCATATTCCAAATTGTTATTTAAAAAGTGGAATTTTAGACTGACAGTTTCTTCTTCATGATTGTTATTCATATTCATCATTGAATATGTCTCAGTGTCTCAAACTCATGTGTTAGATTCGACATATGACAGTATGCTAATTATAATTTTATCAAACTGATCTCCACACTTAATTTTTTAACTCCTCCACAATAAACTAAAATAAGTAGCAATGATGATTCAGGAAGCATCAGGAACATCAGGATAACTGTCCCAAGCATCAGTGCCCAAACATAAACTAATTGTAAGGATACATAAAAAGACTAATGTTTGTTTCTCCTCACTGATGATGAGATTTTTAATTTTTTTCCAATTTTAACTGACGCAAAGATGAAATAGTGAATTTAAATTAAAACTCATGGCGCAAAAATAAAAGGTTGACAAATTTCATGTTTAATATTTATCAGTTGCAAGATATCGCACTACTACAGTTACGATATTGGAACTTCCCAATTGAGATGAAGTTAAATAATAAATTTTTTCAAATTTATTCTCTTTGTCCACTTTTATTGGTTGATGCATTATGAAAAAAAGAAAAAAAAGAGCATAACGGTAGGTTATACGTTCCCGAGCTTTTCTGACGAAACCGCAAAATTGTGAAATCAAATGACCTTTGTAGTGAAGTTTGATAATACATACAAGAAGAGTAAGTAGTTGTTATGCATAAAGCCGAAAAGATTATATTTGTTATTCTGATTTATTGAAATACATTAGTGATTATTTGTTAGTGATATATCTAAAATGAACATTACTGGGAAGAGAAGTCGTTGTAAGGAAGAAATAAAAAATTTTTAGATAAAGACTGGTAAAAATGTTGATTTAAAAAAGGAAATTTAAAGCAAGTGAACTGAAACGGAAAACTGAACCGGATAAACAAGTGTCAGATTAAAAGATGAACGTTTATTAAACAGATTTTAAAACAATATTGAAAAGATTCATAGCAGAACGTAGAAGTAATGCGGACTCTGAGGTATTTCAGAGCATTTTCGAATCCGATTCTAGACTACAGGACCCCTTTCAAATTTACCACTCTCAACATTCCTTTCGGAACAAGACCACATTTGATAATGCGTTTATTGTAACAAAGTTGCTGAGTGAAAATGATAGTTAGAAGGAAACCTGTTAGAAGAATGAAGACTACAGTTTGCAAAAAAATCCCATTTCGTAGTACCTCGCATGATACGCGTGACACTTCGGGTGATCCTATTTGATTCTTCTCGTTTCGCTCGAAAATCACCAGCTGAAAACATTTCTTGAATTTTGATTATTGCGTCACCATTATGTTTTATGACATAAAATGAATAAGTTTAATTTTGCTGGATTGATCGAAGTTTTTGATTTTTTTTTGGAGCCATGTTAAACTGTGCTTCTACTCTGTACGATTTTACCCACCACCCAACCTTTAGTCACCCAACAAACAAGTTACTCATTAAGCCAATGAAATGAATTCAACTTAACATGAAAATTTCAAAACCTGATCAGTAATAACATCTAATGTGAAACGATTGGCATTGGTGGAATTCGCTTCAGTACGAAACTTCTGAGAAAGAGAAAGAGGATTCATTTTTAGTTCGGATTCACTCAAGAATCGTTTTCGTCTGTAATTCATACGTTCCATTTCTAATACTGTAGATAGTTCAACGGCATCACGAACATCTTGGCTATTACCGGGATCGGTATTGTCTACAACGGATGCAATAACTGACAAAAACTTTGAGAAGAAATAAGAACTCAGTAGTGTCTCTTCCAAAGTCGTTTTCTAAAAATCCCTTTGCTTTTTCCTTGTCAACTAAGTGAAAAATCTAAAAGTTCTGTGAGTCTTACTTCCAATGTGATTTCTAATATCAGCCTGGTCTAGAACTATTTGCCATTCATAGTACCAAAACAAATCATCTGTCAGTGAATAAAGTAAAATAATCTGATCTATAGGTTCGATGCAGCTGTGTTGCTTAGTACAATAGCCAAGATCATCTTATCCCATTCCATACCTTCCGATCCATTAGAATCTACTTCAGGAGATTTAGTCATCGAAGTTGATTTATCAGGAACTGCTTTAGAATGTTCAGTAGTCGAAGTCGAAGTTGAAACAATTTCGCAATTGGGTGGCTGAAAAGAAATAAAAATAAGTTTAATATTTATTCAATGATTGCCTCACAAAACTTTTATTTTGCATTTATGAATCATTCAGCAGCTGCATTTTTTGTGCAAATGACGATAGCACTGTCTTTTTTCCGAAATTAGATATAAATGTTTTCCTGAACAAAAGGTTACAATAAGTATTGTATTTGGAAAATTTGTATGCCACGTGACTGGAAAAGCAGTATCACTAAAATTAAGGTTAGAAGGATTGATAGTGACAAGAAAAATGCTAAAATCAGCTTTTTGAGAACTAAAATCAAATACCGAAATGCCTTCACAGCCATTTTGCGCTTTATTGCATGATGTCACTTTGCACTGAAAACGAATGGTAAGCTGATCGGCAAATTTGAACGCTGGCACCACCGAATGTGCTACCGTGAGATCATCATTATAAATCAATGGTTCCATTAATGTGTGGTCAATGACACAGCTGGAAATATTTTTAAGTAATTGAACATCATCACTGACCACATAGCCAGGGACTAATTTGACAAGTTATAACATTTCTGAAAATTTTTATAAAGAAAACATTCATAATTATGAGTACTATAGATAAAGCTGAAGTAGAAAAATATGCTTAAATGAATCTTTTTTTTCTGTGGACTATTTATTGACTAAATGTAAAAGTACGATTCATGAAGCTGTTAATAAGTAAGTTATTTTCATCTTAGCAAAAGCCAACATCAAAAAATTTTTCATATATGTTAACTTCCACTGAATAAGGAATAAAACATGTTGGTTAAATTTCAAAGTTCAAACATGGATCTGTAAGGCATGATTAGGCTCTTTTCCCGAATAAATCAATCTTACCCCTGATTATCAACAAATTGGAAACTGGCACCATCAGATTTATGAACGAAGCATGAATGAATAAGCATACCGTACTCTTCTGGAAATTATAACTTTCTCAATTTCCGAATGACGATAAAATTATAGCGTAAAAACTGTTTCTCCTGAATTTAATGGGAAAAAATTTTGACTGAATAAAATAGCATAAAGTGTTTTTGCAGAAGGTGGATTAAAAATGAATCCAAGTTCACCAATTGAACTCAGTTAAGTTGAGATTTGAAGTGCAAAAGAAAGGAATAAATTTAAAAAAAAGAAAATGAAATTTATAAAACCACTTGAACGAAAATGGAAACGAAACTAGATCTCTAGGTTTCATTAAACAAAAACAAAAACGAATAAATCCTAACGTTCATTTAATAAATCTTTTTGGAATAACAAATGTTGCTTAGATCAAATTTTTTCTTGTGGCAATTCGGCTAGACATCAGGAATAGTAAGAATAGCATCTCAGAAACAGTTTCGTGGTATGCGAGGTGCCAGTAATTTCACACACCTGATTCACAGCTCCATTTGTGGACTAGCTGATCGCCAACATTTGCGTATTTTATCGGTTCGCCGTCTACCGAATTCATCAGCACCTCGTAGGCACAATTACTTACGATTCCGCCTTCCAGTTCTGTCCTTGTTAAACCACTGATTAAAAATAAAAATTCAATTAGCACATTTGATTATAATCTGCTTTTATCTAAAATGAGCTAAACTGAATGGCAACAAACGGAAAGGGAACAATTCCAGTTTTGAAGAACAAGAGAATAAAGTTTCGCTGAACTTTCAAATTGATCAGCCTTGGTTCTATTCTGTTCTATTTTGCTGAACCTGACAATATTATCAGCAAGAGATCCTGCTGACACTTAGAATTTTGAGACCTTCCTGATCTATATTTACCCCTACTTGAAATTGCATTACCTGACTTCCATGTTAAAGTCGAAGCCGCTCTGATAGAAGCAGCTAGCACTATATGCACTATACGCTTGTGTTAGAAATAAATAGTGATGTTGAACGATGACAACTATGTGACAGCTGATACCTGATGGTTCTCTCTGCAATATACTGTACAAATTGCTTGTCTAATGCTGCTTTCTTGAAGATTACTTCATTTTAAGCTATTCAAAAGGCACTTAAGCGAAGATTTTAACTCCTTTGGAACTCATATTACTTTATTCTCAGTAGTCATATTTTAAATGTTCCGTCTAAATTGACTATTACCT
>NW_018108189.1:4199-6642 GCF_000183805.2 Loa loa | reverse complement strand
GCTTGCTTACTTTTGTTGCTTTATTACCTTAATTTTTGTTGTTGTAAGTGCATTTTATATGTTTAATTGTTCACTTCTGAATCTCTGCGTATCACCATCAATCGGTTTATGTCATTGCTATGAAATGTGGGATAAGTAAGAGAATAAATATAAAGCAAATCAGAAAGTTAAATGTCATAATGACAATATAAAATTGGTTGTGGCTTTCTGATGGTACCATTGAAGACGATGCGCAGTTTCTGATTCTTACGCGCCTTTTCGTGTATTTGTCGAAGCGTATCTTAACTGCAAATCTCTTTTCATTAGGTCTAACTTCTATTTTAGATGTCTCATTGCGCCAAAAAAAGTGAATAATTTGTTTCGCTTCGTGTATCGAATGGTATGCTTTTTTGCTTACCTTCCATGTTTTAAATATCAATGACGATGTGGCCAAGAGTGGAACGGAATATTTGTTTCTTTTTTGGCGTTTCCAAAGTTGGTTGAAATATCACTGATGACCTTACGGTCACTACTGTTAACGCTCTGAAATCCATCGATTTATTAAGACATCAGCACTTACACGCACTGACTTGCGTTATAGAAAACAAGCAACCTTTACTGAGGTTAGAAAAATATGGCAATATCTATTGAATTTTGAAATGCCACTTGATCATAAATGCTTGGCTTATATTTTGCTTGCATTCTCTGCCAAGATGACAAACATATTAAAAACTTTGCTAAATTTTCAAGACAAACAAATGACATTGCAGCAACGATTCTTGTGTTTTCCCAATGCTGTTTTATGGCTAAAAAATCATCACAGTTTCCGCACTAAACTTTTGCTTGATCTGTTTCATTGCTTGTCAAATGTTGACGCACAGTGGAACATTTTCTCATCTTTGGGCGATTCGCACTGATGAAGAATGATTTACCAGAAATTTTGATATGTTTTACATATTCTGTTCTTTTCTGCATGCTCTTTTTAACCCGGGATAAGCACGCTCAAAAAAAACTCGATTTCTTTTTGCAATTAACACTCTGTTACGCCATTTGTTAATTAATTAGTGCAATCATAAAATTGGCCATGAAAATATCACTGCCATAAAATAAGAAGTGTTGATCACTCCACTGCTTCTGCTGAAATATTAAACTTTGAATGGAAGTGTCGCCTGAGCGATCACTGAGTTGATGAGGATTTTTCCCTTCATTGTTATATGTATCTATATTTGGATTGAATAGTGACAAATCAAAATTGTTGAGAATTTCCGAGAAACTCTCATTGTCCGAGTCCTTCTGTTGAACTACTGCGTTTTGAACGGATGCCTTGCTTGAGGGAGCAGGAACTTGGTGAAAATAGATCGGAATGACATTTTGCTGTGGATAATCAGAATAATGGACATTAGTAATAATATCATCGATGTGGAAATTAGTAGGGAGCAAAACCTACTATGAGCGAAATGATGCAAAGCAGAAGCAAAAGACTGAACCGAATGATCTGTGCCATCGACATGATGAAGAACAAGATGAAGTACAGTACTTTTAAAATGGCAGAAATGCGTGAATGGAAGCTTTTTATTTCAAAATGATTGGAATTCAACGATCAGAGGTTTTTAATCTGCGCAATTCGCATTGTTTCCCGTATTTGATTTCTCTTACATTCTCATTTTTCTATTTCCGAATTAACAGCTTATGAATAAGTCTTTGACCCCCAAAGAGAACATTACAATAGTCCATATTTCATGGAACTGTTGTTATTTCTTTGGATATTTCTCAAAGAAGTTCCCATCTCCTGGTAGTGCATGTAGAATAACTGACCTCACAAAGAATGAGATTTTGAGAGCCATCAATTGAATCTAGTTTTTAATTCATGGGATTATTATAATCTGATTTTTAATTCTTGGAATCGTTTTTCAGGCATTTGTCGGAAAAACCGAAATAGTTGTATCATGGAATTATTCATTCAAATAGTTTGCATTTACATTTTTTTTCTCTCTCATGCTTAAAATCATGAGTCAGCTATCTAATCTTTAAATCGTCTAAAGGAGCTTTGTCTGATGTTGAGATTTGCGCACATCCGGATGACAACGAATTTTATGCACATTAATGGGCATACTGTAGAGATATCTAATCTCATAAACATATTTTTATCCAATGGTGCATCTCTAGATTTCTGTTAAGCATCGCATTTCTTTCCTTTCTTCAAGCAATATATATCGTGATTGAAGCCACTTGTTTTTAATATAAGTTAATATAGATATTTAGATTTCTCTGGCGGCTCTGAGGATACGTCAATTTGTTATGATTGTTTCGCTTCACACATTCCTTATATAAACATAAGAAATCCTAACACACATTCATTGTTATTAAAAACCCATCAGTCGGCATTCAGCTTCACACAACTCACCCTTTATTTCTCCTAATTCATTAATTACTACTTACAAATTTCTCTCATTATTCTATTGTT
>NW_018108189.1:0-3780 GCF_000183805.2 Loa loa | reverse complement strand
TCTAATCTCATAAACATATTTTTATCCAATGGTGCATCTCTAGATTTCTGTTAAGCATCGCATTTCTTTCCTTTCTTCAAGCAATATATATCGTGATTGAAGCCACTTGTTTTTAATATAAGTTAATATAGATATTTAGATTTCTCTGGCGGCTCTGAGGATACGTCAATTTGTTATGATTGTTTCGCTTCACACATTCCTTATATAAACATAAGAAATCCTAACACACATTCATTGTTATTAAAAACCCATCAGTCGGCATTCAGCTTCACACAACTCACCCTTTATTTTCTCCTAATTCATTAATTACTACTTACAAATTTCTCTCATTATTCTATTGTTATTAATCTGGACGTCATTTTATTGAAATTGGAATTAATTTGAACTCATTTCTTTTGTATTTGTATCCGGACGATAATAAAGGATAAACTGTTATACCTTTCGAACACACAACGAACCGGTACACTGTAAGTGATTCCTTTAAAAATTGACTGTCTCTTGAACGACTAAAAACAATCTCCCTCACTTCCTTAATTCTTAACTCTTTTTCTCTTATTTTCACGACAACATTCGATTTAGTGCATTTAATAAAGTCGTGGATTCATCATCATCATGTCATGCCCGAATTTGTGGACGAAGATGTGTGAAGGGCTCAATTTACGCCTGCTGCAAGCGCGCTGACGGTTTGATAGGCCAATGTGGGATAAGCAAGTCCAGTTGCAAAAGACACAGTAGAAAGTCTCCCTAGCCCATACTGCCAAAGCATGGTTCCTTCTACCTTACCTTTTCTCCACGAGACTAATTCTGCATGTGTTCTTAAAGGAAGCAACAGCGTTGTGGATAGTGTGTCTCCAGGTCTCTCCATTCGAGGTTAGAGGGAATCATTGATGGTAGTCAATGCAGCCAAAGCTTGGATGTTGCTTCAGAGAGTCTTTGGACCTCCTTTTTCGGGCTTTTCTTTCGCGGAAGCTGGTGACTATAGAGTACAATTTTAGGGTGGTGGTTATCCTCCGTCTTGGAGACGTGTTTAGCCAAGCGCAACTACGTCTCGGTAGCACAGCTTTAATATTGGTAACCGTTACCTGTTCAAATACATTAATCACTTAATCAATCAAGTGGATATTTAGGACGAAGAATCCAAGGAATGTAGGTAACGATGATGTATGACAGACCTATGTGAAAGAGTAGGCAATATAGTCGCTTTATGTACACTAATAATTTTTTAACTTTCCTCCATGTGCTTATTGCACCAGACTCTTTTATGAAGTTTTCCGAAAGTTCTGTGTCACTGTTGTTTATCTCTCTGTCGATCTCTCTATGAACAACGCGAGCAGCATCGTCATCAAAAAGCAGCTCGTGACAAGATAGTTTAGAGTCTTAATAGGAGCCTTCAGTCCCTTAGGTTGAAAAAGCTTTCATCGCTACGATGTCGGATGTAAATGTCGTTTTCTTCATTGAGATCTGCCGTGGCCCTTTGGAGAATCATGCTGAAGAGGAATGTGAATGAAATTAGTGCGAGAACAACTTTGTTTCAGAGAGTGCATCACCATAACTGAGTTGGACGCGCTGGGTCTTCATGCAACAGGATGATTATTTTTAGGAACTCGGGGGCATCCTAATCGTTCCAAAATCTGCCATAGGCCTTTTCTGCTCATAGTGTCAAAAGCTTTGGTGAGATCCACGAAAGTTATATAGAATCCTTTGTTTCGTTTCCTATATTTCATGTAGGTGTCTGAGAACATACATATCTGTGGTACTCTTATTAGCTCTGAAATCACATTGGCTTCTAGTTGAAGTTCTTACCGCAGTAATTTAAGCAGCCTAATTTTTCTCCTCGCTTCTTGCACGAGGTAGTGATGATTGCATCACGGAGATGGTGGTAGTTAGTTCGTCTTTCCCCCACCACGCACAATGAACTCGTGAAATTTAGCATGAAGCTTGATCTCCATGGAGCTTGATGGAGGTTGATCTTTAGCTTGATCTCCATGCTTCCAGACTTCTGGTCAAATTCCATCAGAAAGTTTCTGTGGTGCACTAAAACATAGTCAGTGAGGTGCCAGTGCTTGAATCGATGATGAATCCAAGTTATCTTCAAGTTCTCTTCCTACTGAAAGTGCTTATGATGGCGAGTCGTTGCTTTGCATAAAACTCTAGCAGGAGGCGTCCGAAGTTTCCAACATGCATGCCTAGTTCTCCTTTCCGGGCTTCAGAGTTCTTTCCTACTCTGGCGTTGAAGTCATCAAGGATTATGATCGTATCATTTGGGCTATCCTTCAAGTCTGCGCAAAGGGTATACATGTTTGGCTATCTTTCACTCTTAACTTTTTAAACTATCAGGCCTAACGAGATTGGACAGTGACAGCGAAGTCCGCAGGACATAGGTTTAATTACAGTATCTTTCTCTGAGATGGATAACTTTACAGGGTTGAAGGAGTTCCATCTTTCCGAATTTGAGATTAGAGTTATCGCTCTTCCAGAATGGTTGTCAGGAAGCTAGCGAGTCTATCCTGCCCTGATCCACTTAATTTTCAGTGACCTTCTGGAATGAGAGACTCTACTGGAAGCATATGACATCACCAATAATAGCTCGCAACTTCCTGCGACAAGGGGATGTCCATACGGAAAAATCGTGGGCTTATGTAAAATGCTACTGAAGAATTCCACTCTATTATCGCAGTAATCTGAAATATTTCAACTTTAATAATTACTGCATTCCTTTGGAATGACACAAAGGTTGTAATATTTGCAAATGGAAGCTGATGGATCGTTGGCATTAAACGTCAGTGGTTGAAGGAATGTTTAATTTGTGCAGTGCTGAATAATTCTTTCTGCATTCTTTGACTATGTCCTGCAATTTTTACTTATTCTAGCATTTATTTTTCAACGGCAAATTACCAACAAAACTGACAAGAAGTCAACTCTACTAATAATTTGTTTAAAAGTTTACCGAAACCGAGCAACTTTACTTATTACTATGTTCTTGGCGAATCAATCCCGTTTGTTTGTTAGAGATGGCGTACATGTAGTAATTCTTTTTTCCTCACTTTATTCTATTAAATTCATACATGAAAGTTGAATTTTTTGAAATTTTGAAAATTTTGTTAATGAACTCATTAGAACAACTCAAATAATGACAGTTGTAATAAAATAAATGCATTTAGTAGTTTGTTTGCTTCTTTTTTCTAATTTTCGTTTATAAATATTCACCAAGGAAAGTTTCCAATTGTGAATTAGAATGCACATAAAAATGTATTGCAAAACATCTGTGACTGTGGAGAGACAAATCAAAATTCAATAGTTACCGTAATATTTTCCCAACATCAGCAGATATCTGCTTGTTGTTTATTTTACATATATTTTAGTCAATGTTTGGTAGTTACTAATGTAATAATAATAAGAAAATGAATGAGAATATTAACTGATTGAATTCGATGGATTTAAAAGTGTTGAAGATGTCATTAGTGATATTTCAACCAACTTTGGAAACGCCAAAAAAGAAACAAATATTCCGTTCCACTCTTGGCCACATCGTCATTGATATTTAAAACATGGAAGGTAAGCAAAAAAAGCATACCATTCGATACACGAAGCGAAACAAATTATTCACTTTTTTTGGCGCAATGAGACATCTAAAATAGAAGTTAGACCTAATGAAAAGAGATTTGCAGTTAAGATACGCTTCGACAAATACACGAAAAGGCGCGTAAGAATCAGAAACTGCGCATCGTCTTCAATGGTACCATCAGAAAGCCACAACCAATTTTATATTGTCATTATGAC
>NW_018108188.1:776848-788983 GCF_000183805.2 Loa loa | reverse complement strand
TTCTTTGCTGTTGTCCCTGGCCTGAATAAGTTGATAATTTTGTTAATATTTCCTGTCTGAGTAATTGTTAACTTCTTCATTTTTCTTACATCAATAAAGTACTGTCATGGTTTGTTATCCGAAAAAAAGTTCACAGAAGCAAAGAACACTGAATATAAATGTTTTGCAGACATTACCTACGGAAAATTGGGACTTTTAATTGATGATAAGAAGTAATAACATAAATTGTTCTGAGGAATGGATGAAGGGAAATCGTGGTAAATTTGGATAAGTAGCTTCACGGGTTATCCGGGATTGCATTTTTAGGAGTTGAAGATGAAGAAATGATTTTCAAAGAGTGCTGTACTACCACTGTAAAGATTTTTTTTGTTATTCCTGTACTGATGTTGATCACGTTCCATACGCTTTATTTGTTTTGGCTTTTTGCAAAGGAGATTTTAGCCGTACAAGGAAGAAATTAATATTAGGGAGTGAACGTTGAGAAAAGATTTTCGGATTTTTGAAGAAAGTCATTCCGAATTATTTCTGAGGAGGTAATAAAAAGTTGAAATTTCTGTATTGTAAAGCAGTTAGTATGTTTTGCAAGTTTACTTCCTGATTTCGAAGTAACTAACTGCAGTTTTTAACTAAAACTAACCTGGAAATTAGTTGCTTGTAAGTGCATAAAGCAAAAAGACGGATTTACATTCACGTCTTACGTAAAAGTAGCAGCATGCACTACTCAGAGGTTTATTTCAGTCTTCAATGCAAGCTATAATCACTGTACATACCAGTGATATCCACCAGAAAATGATAGCAAAAAATACTTGACGTTTCATTTGACATATTCTTCACACAATTCGATTAGAGTTATGATAAAACTGTCTACTGCTTTATTCCTGTTTCATGCCCTTCCTTCTATTTAATTTGAAAATACTACTGACTATATCGTATATATGCTGTCCAGTTGTTACCACATCCAATGATGTGTGTTAAGAACAATCGTTGTATTGAGAGCACTCGGGCTCCATGACTGTGATCGTTATTTTACGCCAAACTAAAGAAATTCAAGAAAGCTATATTAAATATCAAAAAAAAAGCTAAAAACAAATATAACCATAATTTCGGAAATTAGCAAATTTCAATAAGAAAAAGCTAAAAACAAATATAACCATAATTTCGGAAATTAGCAAATTTCAATAAGACTTTTTCTGCTTTGTTTTGAGCAACAATTCAGCATCGTTCATATGAGCTCTCTTCATTTTGACATCCCCTTCCAAGATTGTTTCAGATCCTGAAATGGCTATCTAAATACCATCGCAGTAGCAAATACTAGTAACTGAACAAAAAAGGAGCAATATATATTGTCTTCAACTTGCTCAAATTTAATCAGTTCTCGGTTAAGAAATTCAGGATCGAGTCGAATACATTTCCGTTTTGCTGGATCAAGCATTCTAGTTTGACCATCAAAATACCTTACGGAACAACTTAACTGCAACTTAAGATTGGACCTTAAGCATTGGCTGCTTGTCCGGACAGCCACAGCTTACCAGTTTGCACTTGTGTTCTTTGTAAGAAAAGAAATCCGTCCCATCTTACAGTTTTCTTTATGGTGTTGAATGAAAAACCGTTATGCGCTTAAAATCGGGACTAATTTATGAACATTAGTGAAATGATCAGCTTTTAAACAAAAGTGATTTTTTTTCTTGATAACTCATAGAAGTTCACACAATTTTGTCTTCATTCTGATATTAGTTTAAAAGAGAAATATTTTTCGCATTTTTATCGTAAAGATTTCGGCACCTATCAATCCATAAGGACATTTGCATTTGTGTTCAATGAAAATTTTCAATTCTAAAATGCAAATTGTAATATGTCCTGCGGATTTTATAAATTGAGCAGATGAACACACTTGTCGTTGTCACCGTATGTTCTTTGACCTTGCAAATCATTTCACTTTCAGTTCAATGAGTACGTCTACCAGATGCGTTTATACTTGCTGAATGACACAAATAGATGATGTACGCACATACACACACATACATACCAACTCTAGCTGTTGAAGAGAAATACCGATTGCAAAATGCTCACTTCATGTACATTGTGGGGCCACCATAGTGGCTTGTATTTCTAGTGGACGGATAGGTTATGCGCGGGATTATGTTCCATAGTTTGCGGATCAGAATTCATTCTTCTCTGAAATACTTTCACTCAATAATATTTATTAATCATTTCACCTATCCCTTTTTCCTGGTCAGAGTGAAATTCCATACCATGAAGATATTGTGAAAGATGTTGTCATTGGTGATGATTTGAAGTTATATCTTCCATCTAAATTTGATAGAGTGGAAAGAGGGTGAAATGATGCTTCAGAAGAAGTTAGTCGGAGAGAGAGGAAATCAAGATAAAAATCAGAAAATCAAGATAAAAAATCAAAATTTCAAAAGCAGAGAGTTTATTAGTGAACTTGTGCATTTCGTCGAACAATTCGATGCTCCTGTTCCCTCAGGCAATTCTTTCTTTCAATTGATTCGTCATTCCGAAATAGTCGTTTTTACCCCTTTTATTTTATATATTTTTTGATTTAAAGCATTCCAAAACAAATGGTCGATACCACTTTAAACATTCTCCCGAAAATTCCATTTTCTTTTTTTGCATTTCAATTTACAGCGCCCGTGCAGTATTTCATTCCGAATAAATTTAGATAACTTCCAGAAACCATTCATTCAATGCATAGCGAATTTTACTCCTCTTTTTAACTTTCTTCCGACAGTTGTTTTTATGGTTAGTTTATGTTATTTTGAAAATAAAGAAATTAGATGATCGAATTAGTTTCAAACTTTTTTATTTCTCTCGAGAAGAATGCCTTTTATGTCATTGGAAAGAGACTAGAAAAAACAGAGGAAAATATCCTGAGTTATTCAATGTTTAATTTGAAGTTATTCAATGTCAGTTTCAGAAGAATGGCATTGTGCATTTGATGGTTATCATCTCGGATCACTAGTAATGATTTGGTCATTTCTGTTGCACAGCTTCCGTTAACTTCCATTTGTTGACCACATAATGGTACAGCAATGGTAAATGGTAGTACTTATAGGATAAGGTATTTGAACAAATTGACGTCGTGGCTGCCGCATCATTTGGATGATCTGTACAGATAATTCTTTCCCCATTTTTAGAATCATTGCTAAGTAAGGCTCAGTTTTTTATCCATCTTGATTCAACATTAGCAGTTCTCTTCTGTGTTAATAAGTATTGCGGAAACGTCAGTGTTTTGGCAAACGACGAAAAATATAAGTGTCGGAAATAATGTTTTCTATTCCTCCACCTATCATTCAAAAATTCTGGCTTAAATTAAAGAGTAAACTGTAATAATAAGTTTGCGGCTTTGAATGTTATCTGTAAAAAATGCTATTTTTGAATATTAATAACAGGAATTATATTAAATGCCTTATGCAGAATATTACAGTCAAGAAAAAAGACATTCAAAACTTGAGGAATGGTAAACTATCATATTCCCGAACATAAGAAATTTTGAACTATCTGAATTGCCGTTTTTCCCTATAGTCTTGAACTACTTCGTAATGATTATTCGTTTGTATATTAGTGTAAATTGATTGGTCCAAATTCTGCTTTTCCGTAAAAAAAGATTTTATAGCGAGAAATTTTGCTTAAACCTCATTGAGACCATGGATTTGTATAAATTTTGCATTTTTATATTTTTTTCGAAGATTTTTAATTTTGCCTTTTATACACTAACAAACACTGTTCACCTACCGGCGAATACAGATCGGTATTGATTAGCGCTACTGCAGTGTTAGAAGGTTTAAGTTTATTTTACTTATATGTATTAGTATGTACGAATCTGTCGAATTTTGCATTAATTCTGATCTGTGTTAATTGAACAGGTTCCACGATTATAACGTTCTTTATTACATTACATGACTATGATATTTTTCATTGCATTTAAAAATCATTATAACTTATAAAAGGTGATGCTTATACCATTATAACCTATTGCTATCATCGGATGATATGTTTTTTCCATTATTACGAAATATATTCATTATTGAAATTTTCAAGAATTGGTTGGGCAACGGAAATTGGGCGATGCGTCGTGACACTCACTGCCCTTTGCATATTTACTACGGTGAACATGAATTGAATGCTGATCAACTTATATCCATTAGTCAAACAATTAAACCTAAATTCGAACTCAGACTCCAGAATGATGCTGGGGAAAGTCGAAATTTTGTTTTCCAACCGAACCAGGAGTTAGTGGACACTTCTGCCAAGGTTCAGTTTCCCTCATTTTTAAATGAAATTTTATAAGGCGCTTAACAAATTCAATAATAAATTGTTCAGTTAACAAACTTTCAGGCCTGTTTTCTTAAATTAATTTCTTACGGTCAAATTCTTGAGCCTTAAAATTGTGTGATGACAAGAATGAGCCATTCTTGTATTAGTGCTTCTTTTCAGGTTGACATACCATGCCATTTCGAAGTTTTAAGTAGTACCGGTGAGCACAGTGCTATGAGCACTTGTTCGGTATCACTTTTCGGGTAAGTTTTTATTACTGGAACACTTTTAAATATATCCTCGAATTCTTGCTATATTTTTACTTTAATTATTAATGCTTACGGGACGCCTCAGACACCACAAGCCTTTCAGGAGGATTACTGTCGTGTATTGACCGAAAACCACCAAGTAATCCATGCTCTTGATAGGTAGAATAATTAAGCATCGTAAGAGAACCTGTACACACCCGTTTTCAGAATACCGTTTAGTCTTTATTGGAATAGGCCAAGTTAAATAGCCGTACATTTCTTCTGATTAGGAACTTTAGAAGAGATGAAACGAACTTCCCTTGTAAGTAAACCAAATTTTCAGGGGATTATTCACTATAAATGATCGGCGATTTGTGCTAGAAGCGGATTCGAATGCATCGTTTTATTTCGTTCCATTATCTGATCATTCCTGTGGTAAGTACTCCAAGCATTGCATTGTTTTCGTTTTTTAAATAATTTTATAACGAAATACGGAAAACATATTTTCAGACTGGAGACCAAGAAATAAGCGTTCTGTTGGTGGATCTCATACAGCTGAATACTATGCACAATTTTTGGATGGACGTTGGCGTTACGTGGAGTTAGCACTTGTGGCGGATAAATTAGTGGTTTGTAAATTTCAATGAATTAATAGTTATTTGTGTTGCACTATACGTCTGATTCACAGTGATTTATAAGATTATAAGTAGTTATATCTGGCATAAGACTTTACCTTTAAAATATTACAATTGCTATTGGGCTAACCGTGATCTTCCACTTAGTTTATTTAAACAAACAGAAAGGTAATAAATTTTGCTCTTCAGACTTTGAGTTAAAAGCCAAACTCTGATAGAAGAAATGTCTCTTCAAGCAATATCAAAAGACATCGTCATTGTTTGACCAATTCAAACATGGAAGATATCATTCGGGATGCTAGCCTTTTATTTCAGTACTCTTTGGTATACCAGAAGTCTTTCTATTCAGTCGGAACTGTTTAGTGTAAAAACTTGAAGATAGTTCTACTTCAAACTCCTGTTGAGAGGTGATGTCAGTCGTTGCATTCCTTGTCGTTTCCGATGCATAATCAGTAGTATAAGGTTCAGTATACTGCTTAATGGACACTCATAAGATTCCGGATAAATTTATGGTGTCACTAAACATGTTGCAGAGATATTTTACTGGTTATCTTTTCTTGATAATAAGTTATTGACACTGAAGGGAAAGAATTGGCGAATACTGTGGTTTACCACTTCATGTATATTTTTGAGCACAATGATCTAACAAAAAAGGTGATTTATATTACAGTGAGATGAATTGTAAAATTTCAGTTTGAGAGACATCATAGCAACGTAACCGAAGTTATGCAAAGACTTAATGCTATCACCAACTACATTAATTCGGTAAAGACTTTCTTTTTTGATTATATTTCACTATAATTATTTAGGAAATACCTTTGAACTTGAATTTGATTTGAATTTTTAAAAAAAGAAGTCCCTTTCGTTGAACTTTATCCACTCTGTCGCCAAAACTTAAAAATTTCTGAAGAAATATTATTTGTTTTGTAAAAATTTTTTATTTACGAAACTTGATATGAATGTGATATTTATATTTTAGTTATACCTGCCGATTAATATTCGAGTAGTTCTTGTTTGGGCTGATGTATGGACAAACGGTAATCCAGTTGATGTTACATCAAATTCTGATACAACACTATGGAATTTCCTGAATTGGCGAAAAGGATTGTTGAAGGATCATCCACACGATAATGCACATTTACTTACGTTAGTACCATTACTACAAGTTTTGCTTCTATTAGACTTTATTTCCATGTATACATTTTAGTCATAAAGCTTTTTTTAGTAATGAATATTTACCTTCCAATACGACCGCATTTGAAGCACTGGATTATATTTCATAGCATTTTTTTTCATCATGCATTATGTAAACTTGGATTTAACAATGTTACAAATTTAACGATATATTACGATTAATGCTCAGCTTATCTTAAGCTGATAGAAATATTCGGTATTTTGGCATTACGTAAGTCGTTACTGCCATCATACTTTGTTTTGCAACTCATGTTTTATTCCAGAGTTGAATCGGTTAATGGAAGGTTTTCCTTTTAAACGAGAGTATTTCTAGTTGAATTCATATTTTAGCTTAGTTTTACGACGAATTCATATTTTAAAATTTTATTTGCTCTTATTTTCCAGTGGAGTTGCATTTGACAACAATGTTGTTGGCAAGGCTTTCAAAGGTACGATGTGTTCTTATGATTTCTCTGGTGGAGTCGATATGGATCACAGTGATCAGGCTGCATTTGTTGCTGCTACCGTTGCACACGAATTGGGGCATAATTTTGGGATGGAGCATGATATCGATGAAGTGGAATGCCGTTGTCCAGCCAAATCATGTATTATGTCACCATCTACCGGGTAATTTCGCATTGATTTCTATATGCCTCTAGTTGAACACAAGTTAGGTGTCGAGGATTTTGCGAGATAATTAGAGAACTAATTAGACTATAAATTAATAGTACCAAACACAATTTTACAATACTTTGCGTAATGTGTATATTTGAGGTATATTTGAATTTTTTGTGTATATTTGAATGTGTATATTTGAGGATGCCACAATTTTTTTTTGCACTGACTGTGACAGCAGTCATTTTGGTGCTTACAAAGAATGGGATAATCGGCAGAGTCACCCCTAACCAAAAAAGATTAGTGGTAACTGAGTTATTACATTTTTATTCATTGTTTAAGTTTAAGAAAATCTCTAAGTCACTGTCAAAACTCAATCTTTTTATAGGATTAAGTAATATAATTTTTAGCATTAGTCGTCCAACCTTCTGGTCAGAATGCAGTATGCGTGCATTACAGCACAGTTTTTCACGTGGAGTGGATTACTGCTTGCGTAATTCTCCTGAAAGTGTATTTGGTGGTGCACGTTGTGGCAATGGAATTGTAGAATCTGGTGAAGAATGTGACTGTGGAACACCGGTTTGTTTGACTTCACTGATTCTCGTAAGAAAGGGATTCATAGTACTAAGCAGTTCATATTTAAGCTTCGATAAAAAACTAGCTTCCAAGGTATAACATATGCTAAATATGAGCATCCTCAAAAAAGCTCACGCTAGCAAAAATATTTTGCTTTACTCATCAATTGTTTAATGCATCTTTGGGAATATACAAATTATGTCCAGTTTAAACAGAAAGCATCTTTCAAATCCTAAGCCTGTTTCAGAATCCATGTTATATTGCATTGTGGATATGACAGTGGAGTCATTACAGAATTTATTATGATCGTCGCACCTCGGCTTTCATATCGAAACATGAAAAAAAAAGAAAAATTACAATGTAATATCGGGATAATATAATCAGCATAATGAATATTGTCAATAGTTCCAGGTATTATATTCAGAATATGTTTTTTTCCAGAGCGCTTGTATCAACAAATGCTGTAATCCAGCTACATGTCAGTTAGCGGAAGCGGCCGTTTGCGCCAGTGGCGAATGTTGTGATTTGAATACATGCCAGATGTTGCCAGCTACTACCATTTGTCGTCAGGCAACCAACGAATGCGATTTACCAGAATACTGTGATGGACAAATGGAACATTGTCCAGCAGATTTCTTTGTGCAGGATGGTCTTGAATGCCCGAATCATGCTAATGTTAATAGTTTTAACTTCTCATTTTTCAGCTGACGTTGTGAGAGAAAACAGACATACTATCAGTTGTGACCATGAAGCCGTATTAGTAACTTCTGGATAGTTAGACTGTTTAATATAAAGCAAGTTTAAATGTAAATGCTTTTAATTTAAGGAATTTCACGCTTTTGCTACAAAATGATTTTATTATTTAAGTTTTATTGTTATTATTGTTAAGGGAATATATGGATTTTCTTAAGTCTTCGTATTCGTTTAAAAATAACCGTTTTCCAGGATTATTGTTATAATGGTTATTGTGGAAGTCGTGATGCCCAGTGTCAACATATTTGGGGACCAACTGGGAAAAATGCAGCACCAGCATGTTATAATTTGAATTTATATGGAAGCAATGGTGGAAATTGTGGCTTTCTGCATGAAACGAATCGTTTTGTGCCATGTGATAAAAAGTGACTTTTTCTTACTTAAATGTTTCCATAATCTTATCAAATATATACAGCCTAGTCAGAGAATAGCTCAAGTTGAACCATCTTATATTTCATCTCGAAAATCTTTTTCGGAAAGCCTATGTCACCACAATATCACGGGAGAACCTGTCAAAGTTATAAATATGGTGTAAGGCACGTTCACTGAAGATCCTTATAAAAAAAGTCTACCACGATATTTATTTTATATGAGGACTAAGATTTTGAGGTCACTTTTAAATCATTAAGTACGCGACAGAGAGTAGAAAGTGACTGATGATAGATTAAGGAAGGGAAGTGAAACAATCATCCAGAATGGTTTTCAGTAACATTAAATGTGGGCGATTACACTGTATCCATGAGAATGAGAAACTGGCTTTTGGTGATCCATCAACCGTTTACACATCGTACACTGGTTTGCGATTGAGTAGTGGTGAAGATGTTGCATGTAGAGTGGTTTGGACAAAATATATGAGTGGTCGAAAAGAATCTGACCCTGGAATGGTTCCGGATGGTGCATCCTGTGGCCAAGATGAAGTAAGTTTAATTTTCTAACGGCAAACTTCTAGCATCTTTTTTTTGGAAATTAAAATTTTTTGATTTGATAATTTTTTTGAAGGTTTCACTAAAAAATCAAAACGATTCACTTTTTTTAGATGTGCGTTGACGCAAAGTGTCAGAATCGAACTGCGAAAGTACTAATGGCGCCAAAATGTGAACCAGCATCGTGTAATAATGCAGGAATCTGTAATAATATGGGTAATTGTCACTGTGATCCAGGTTATGGCGGACCGTCCTGTGCTATACCCGGCCCTGGTGGGTCGGTAAATAGCGGTCCTGCTGTTGAGGGTGGTGTCATTCATGTAGGCTTCGTGGTATTTTGGCTTCTTCTGATATTAACTATTGCATTTATTGGCACTTCAGTTGTCGTGAAACGAAAAAGGAACTTCTGGCTTCATAAAGAGTTCGTTATTTTCCAGTGTTTTGAAACCCAAATTCATTTTAGAAATCAATACCTAATACTTGATAACTACACTGGAGTACAATCAGCTAATGAACTAACTGACTTGATGGCTTATGTCACCAATTTCTTTTGAGAAATCTGCTTAAGGACGCAAAATTGCTCTAGCAGAAATGTGATCTGAATATCCTGGTAATTTGGTATCCTATTGCTTTAGAATTTGGGAAAAATTGAAGAAGGCATTGAAGATTGAGAAGCTTCTGGTACCAATCCGGAAAGCGCCGCCACCTCCACGACTAAGTACGGCTGATCTGAATTTAGTGTGGGGTGATACTGCATCAGATGCTTTACGTGTACGCAACTATCAGCAGCCCCTTCCACCCAGTATTAGTCCACCAATTGTCCCATCCACTACTTTGACTTTGCTATCGATGAAACCAACTGCTATTGCACATCGTAATTCAATGAGACCAACCACTGCTCCTCCTAAAGTAATTATTTTTTTTTCACAATATAATTTAAATTTCATTTTTTTCGGATAATTATCGACGTTTAACTATGAAAACTTTTTTTCGGATAATTTTTTTACCAAATTAATCAAGAGGAATAGTTAAGCGGATGATTTTGTGATTCTGTTTTAATTATCTAGTTGTATTGTGACGTTATTTATAAATGACTCGTAGTAATTTTCCGTATAACTCGTTTAACTATGAAAACTTATCAGCATGATGCTGAAATTAATTTCACTCCTCAATATTTGGTTTTAATGAAATAATCTGCAAAATCTATTAGTTGCCTTTATTATAGGTACCACAACGACCACGAAGTGAAGCTTTACAAGCGCTGTATGCAGAGAAAGGCGATGAACTCAGTATGAATCTAACAAAGCAAACATCACCGATGTATTGCGTTCCACCGGAAGCTGATGCAATAAAAATGACCAGGACAGAAAGTTTTAGGCCCGTGTATGCACCACCGCCGCCACCTCATCATAACCAGGTACTGGTGTTTTCGATTCTTTGGATGTGGTATGATCGAAAAATTCGATCCCACTTCAAAAGCATTCAGTGTATTATATTTCTACAATCATGATGCATCCTCACATTAAACTTATGGATCAGTTTGTACCATCTCTCAATTTCCCTTTTAATCTTAAGTTTGTCGTAATCTAATTTCAGGCTACAAGTAATGGTGCATCCGGTTACAAAGATAAGCCATTGTTGGCTGCAAAATCTACGAATGTAAAGGATATTGTCGCACGTTTTGATCCGACAAAATCTCATGTATCCACCAAATTTATTTTAAATAAATAATCTTTACTCTTAATCATTATATGATTGCACTATTTGTGTCATTAGAGTAACTATTTGTCACAACTAGATGTATGGTTCTTTATATTTCAGGATAGCTCTTTGGAGTCACAACACTTTAATCTATTGAGTTTTCTCGAAATCTGAATCATATATTTGGGTGTTTTCATTTTGACGTATGTAATACATTTCCTAGACTTTTTTGCTTCATCTCGTATTTGTTAGATTGATTTAGGTAGAAATTTGCCGGCTATACGTATTTCTTGTCAAATGCTCGTTTCACCATCTGTTTTTGACTGAAAAGCCGAAAACTATTGCAGGAGAACAGCTTCGCTGAAACATTCCAGAGTTGATTCACTTTTTTGAAGCGTTTCTAGAAACGCATTATTGTGGAATACTTCGATCTTTTCCTATTTATGAAATATCACTCAAATTTAATGGACGAGAAGAAGGCATTCGCACCCTTTATCATCTTTATTAGTAAGGCATGCTCTTTTAGCTGTTGCTATCAACTGGGCGAGATATTATTTAATAATAGGAAATAATCGTTTTGGGAAAATTCACTGCGTAAGTCGTGAACTCCTTTTTTTCGCTAAATTTTTCATGGTCTATATCAATTAATTAAAATACCATGACAAATGACAAGAATTAAAAAGTAAAGGATATTGTGGAAAAGACAGAGCAAATTTTCGTGTGAGAGGGCGTAGTGACATCTTTTCATGAATTCGTGAGTCTTTTTTTTTCTTCTATCCTCCCTTTTCTTTCCTTTCCTTCTCAACTTCTTTCGAAGTGAGGTTCTCAGAATTTTTTAGAGAATAGGTTGGGTCTAAAAAATAAACATTGATCGTAATAGTGTAAATTTTGTTTTGTAGCAGACTACATCGATTTTAATGGAAATATCTGGGAATTTCCATTGAATCATCAGGATTATCCTGTCATTCGGTGCAACCAAACATTTGATGGTGATGCAAGTGCATAGAGAATCTCTTTATATTAAAATTTCTTGCTTTAATTTTTTATGACAGTACATATTTCTTTTTTTAAATACATTTTTTCGTCTTTTAATTCCATTTTGTTCATCCTTCGCTGAAGTTCTCAGTTTTTATTAGTGTTTATGGTTGCATTTACGAAGTTATGTATTCCTTTTCTCGATACTTTTACAAATTTGATATATATATATATATATATATATATATATATATATAA
>NW_018108188.1:757930-776594 GCF_000183805.2 Loa loa | reverse complement strand
TATATATATATATATATATATATATATATATATATATATATATATATATATATATATATATATATATATATATATATATATATATATATATATGTATATAAAATATATTATGGTGAAATGATGTTACCAATCGTTCCATTCGAATTTCTTAAGTGGATGATGTCGCTGAAAAGAAGTATTGTGCACAGTTAAAAATACCTGTATTGTTTTATTTTCCGCTAGAAAAAGAAAAAAAGAAAAAATTACAAAACTGAAGTTTTTCAAGTCAAATGAACACATATTGTTTTAACTTAGTAGATAAGTAAATGAAGCATAGCAACAATGCTTTATAATTTCGCAAAATGTGTTTTTTCTTTTATAGTGATTTCTTATTCTCATAACAATGTACCTCTCACTTGAACTGTATTTGTGAAACAAATGTAAAAATGCATTCGCTTTGATAGCTTGTTACTAATTGCTTCGTTTCTGCGCTCTCAGTCTTCCGATTCTATCACCTTTTTCAACTTTCCCATCTGTTCTTTCTGTTCGTCCCGGATTTTTCTTTTCAAATGAATTATACTAGAAAGTGTATATACTATAGTATATTATCCTTTAATGCGTAGTGATAAACGAACTAGAACTACCGCCGTTTACCATTAATTCTTTTTCTGAGCAAAAATTTACGTTGTTTTTAATCAAAGGAGAAGCACTGTAATATTCGGTCAGGCTTTAGCATCTTGTTTATTTGGTTTTATTATAGAAGGGGACGTTCCCATCGTGTTTTGCGAGCGGTGCGAGAAAAGAAAGTAGAATTTTGCCTGTTTTTCTTTTATTATATTTTTCTCATAATCGAATGATGGGATGTACGCTTCCTACAGTGTGTCGTACTAAGCTGTATAAAAATTATTTTTTAGTAGTGTACATTAGTACATCTATTGTCAATAAATTTACAGCACAGAGAATATTTTAGCCAGAATCACAGTGTTGTTGATTACTGGAGGTCTTCGTCCTTTTAATTTTTTTTGTTCTCCATTAAGAAGTTGTCGATGTAATATAGCTTTCTGTTAGCTTGGTTTATACGGTATTCTGGATTGAATACAGTTTCTGCTGTGTATAAATTAAATTGATGCTTTTAAAAGTCTTCACGGTGAAATGCCTATGAGAATCATGTGGCTATAATTAGAAACACACAATCTTGGATAAAGTACTAACTTGGTAAAGAGATCTGGTGTTTTACCAAGAATTTCAACTGAAATATTGTGAAATTCTTGAGTTCTTGATTTTTTTATGATTGTTTGACTCCGATACGCAGCCACAATGGTCGTTATGGTGCGATTTGATTTTGTTCTGTGACTTCTTTTACCGTCAGATTTGGAAAGAAAATATTCTTAAAACGTTGCCTCTTAACGAAATTAACAATTTGTTCGAAATTCTGCAAATTATTTACGAGTCAAATTTATTACTGGAAAGGAAGAGCCACTGCGGTTTATCGATGATTGCTGTGAAGTTCTTTACTTAGCCTTATTTCTTAATAATTTTCATTTATTTGCTTATCTGTTCTTTGTTAGTTGTCGATTTATTCATTTGCTTTGGCCCTAGTTTTCTAATCCCTGTTTTCAAGGATAAAAATTCTCCGGTTTAGATATAAGTGGGATTGTAATAATTATCAATTATAGTAAAGGATAAAAACATGACAGAGTGTGCTGTACTTATAAATCCAGTCAACATCTTTTGTACATTTTAGAATTAATTTAAGAAGTGGGCTGTATCATCGGACATTATGTGGTTGCATCTGGTGAAAGTATACATGCTATGTCAGTATTGAAGCTATAAGTGCTCTATATTTTCTTATTTCTACTTAGTTCTTAAACTTTCTCGACAAACTTAAACATACGAAATGAGAGGGATAGCATGAGATGACCTTATTGCAATGCGGTGGGTTAAATGTTGTTCATCATTTCAGATCTTTATAGTAACATGCGTCAAAGTACTGAAATATTTTTTTTTTACAGACATTGAGGGGTGGGTCAATATTTAGCATTCATTATTACCCGCAAAGACAAATAGGTATCTAGTATTGGAAATGCTGATGGAAGAAATGAAACTTTTTTTAGTCAAATTGGAAATTTGTAAATGAAATAGTAAAAGAAGCTTGTCGTACTGTTCCCGGAAGATTTAGTAGAATGGATGGAATTCGGCTCACCAAACCAAACCAATCATTTCCGAGTTTCACCTGCTGCTTTTGTCACAGATGGTTTACAGTTGATGGAATGAAAATGACCAACTCTTTTATCTAATACTGCGGACAATAAAATATCTATTTTGTATTAGGTTGAAAGAATTGAATTCTCTCTTTCTATCCTAATTTTTGTTTGCTATGAAAGATTCTCTTCGTGAGAGAATCTGTTGAGTATGGAGCTTTAGTGATCTCAAATAAGAAAGTAGAATACAATCAACTCTTCATTTTGAACACAGTTATTTAACTTTCAGAATCCTTTATGCGAACATTGGGTTAAAGAGAAAGAAGGAGAGAGATTTAAGGAATTTCTTGTTACCGATGAATTTAGTTCGGTGGTTTGAATTGCTTGCTTATCAGAACATATCGTTCGTTGCTGTAATCTTTTTTTCTGCTTAGAATGATGATTTTGTCCTTATTATCTCTTTGTTTGCGTTGTTTTCACCATCCATTTCGTCAGTTGGAATGTTTGTAGGTTAAATTTTTTTTCGAATGACGTATTTGACAGTTGGTGAAGATATGCGGTGCTCAGTGATTGTCAGCAACGTTACCCAATCTAACGAATAGTATATACACATTTCTTTCAACTTCTTCAGGCACAACTGTTATATGACACACTAATCAATCAGGTAAAACTTTTTTTTTACTTATGAATAATATCTCCTCCCATACTTGCCTGTTTTTTCTTTTTGGAAGTGTTATATTCTAGGTGTTGAGTGCTCTAATCATTTGAGCTTGTCGTTGTCGTACTACTATAATTAGATTTTTTGAGTTCCTGAGTTATCTGTTTAACCTCCAAATGACTGTTTCCATTTTTGTGGCATACACTGAGGATGAGGTGAGAAGCATAAATTGATGAGTGTTTAGAAAACGGGGAGAAGTGGGTAACTTTGCCACAACATGACGCAGGAGTTCTCTCCTCCACTTTACTGGTAATTCCACCGGTGTGTCTTAACGGCGCTTTCGTCATAACTCAAACGGAACGGTTTTTATGTCATATGCGCAATAGTGAGAACTTCTACATAACAGACAGAACGAGGGGAAGAGAGAAGGGGAATGCAGTGTGGAGTGTGGAAGAGGAGGGACTTCACTAATCAACGAAATTTATAAAATGTTTGGCAGCTGTTGTGTGGCAGCCATTGCATGGCAATAGTAGGAAGTCTCTCTTTTCGATTTTTACTATCATCGATCGAGAAGAGTGGAACGTGTTTGTGACGTGTTCTCTGTTTACAATATTCCGCTGATGCTTTTGTGCTTCACATAGCTTGTCCCACCCATTTTTCTGTACATAATTGAGGTATGATCGCAACGTAACTTTGATCCATGCGTGTACATGGTGATATGAAGTACTAGAAGAAGTATCCACTTTTTTACATTTTTCACTTAATGCACTGAAGTGAGGATTCGTGAGAAAGATAGAGAAGGGCGAGGACACATCATCAGCAAATTATCCATAATCCATCTCTCTCCCTTTCTCCACTTTTTATGTTAAACAGTTTTAATCCACTCACATTCAGAAATTTAGGAAAAGTATTCGTGAGATTTGTCAAAACACGTTGCATCATACATACGGTTGAACTAGTAACTTAACTTAGAAATAAGCAGATATCACTTCTTCCTGTTTGTTATCGTAATTATTAAGCTATGTTTGTTTTGTTTGCGCGTCATAAGACAAATGGTACTGGTATGTAACCTTTAGTTATTCATTCGAAGCTATTCTTCAGGGAAAATGTCAAACAGAAAAACCGAATCAGCACCATATGCTGTACTTCCTGGAACAAGCAATTTAGGTATCGGAAATGTTATCCAAAGTGCATCATCACCGCTTGTTGACGTTGATAGGCACGGAACATCTGAAGTTACACATACCGGTAACTTCTTAAAATTCTTCAATGTACGTTGCTTTTTTTACATCAATTAAATATAAATTATCATCTGTGACTTACAATGGTTTTGAAATCTTGAAATATGCTTAGTTTAGGGAATCTCTTTAAATTTTACGACCATTGGAAAGATTAGGAAACCGAGGACACGGCAGGATATAATGTCCAAAATTCTTCGAAATTTTTGATCAACTTAGTTTTTCTCGATATTTCTGTTAATAAGTTTGGTAATCATTTCAAAAATTGACATTACAAATATTGCCCTCCATATTCACTATGTTTCAGGCCAGTGGTATGTTAAATATTTTTGGACGTGGTTTCTTGGCAGAACCTGTGCTGCGTGATGAAGAAGAAAGCTATCGTTATCTGATGGCTTTAGATCGTTACTAAATGAGAAAGATTATAACTTCTCATGTCTCATATCTGTTCATCGATGATTATAGTCGAACTTGCTCTATATTTCTTCTAGTTCCTTCTGTTCTTTTTTTCTCTTCCCATGGGTGAATCTATTTCTATGATGGTTAGGTTTCTCGTTGCAGTGGTAACTGCTAAGCTCATTTTCTCAGGGATTCAATAATTGAGCACTATAAATTACATTTTTATTTTTCATTATGGAGTAATTAGAAGCAGGAAATTTAATTTTTCAACATTTTTTAGATGGTTGCACCTTATGCCACTAATTCAGTTCTCGCAACCTTTTTTTATTCAATTTTTTTTTTAGACTACCTTTGATTTTGATTCTCTGTGTAGCATGGTTTATATCCATTCGGATAGAAGTTATGGTATTGTATTTCTGCCTGTTTTCTTTTCAGTTCACTTTTTTGATGTCATGCACTTTTGTACTTTTTCAAGAAACATGAGTACGCGTCTTTTTTCTTTTTTTTCTTTTTTTTTTAATATTACCAAATTGGAAGCAGTAAGTCAAATATATGCATTCAGGTTAATCCAAAGGAATCCGAGGGAACGGATATTATAATCGTAAGTGTCAATCAGTCCTCTTTGCATAGAGGACCTTGTGTCTGAATACAAGCTCAACCACATTAGCACGCATTCTCACGGAAATGTATACCACACATATTTATTTACGGAAATTTCGTGAGTTGACCACACCATTGATGGGGCTAATTTTGCCGCACTTAAAACAGCTTTTTTAAACATTAACTCGATGATTTTGTTTCGGATTAAGAGAATTTCTTTCAATTTTCCATAATTTGGAAAACTTGGTTTACTACAAAAAAACAGTGCGGGCAGGTTTTTATCTCCCTTTCATTTTATCCACATATGAGGGATTTTGATTTTCGGCCAAGAAAGAAATTTTGGGTTAGGGGTTTTTGAAAATTCTTCGCATTCTAAAGAATTTTGTTCCAAGAAGTGCGTGATCACGAGAGCGCATGACGTCTGTGCAAGAGATAATTTTTTTTCTGGGTCAAAAGCTAAAGTTAAGAAGAGGTGAGTTTTTTTTCAAAAAAAAGAGTTATCCAAATGTAGCTTCAGTATTTGTCGACTGCTTTGATTAGCTTTTACGAGGACTGTAATTACCTCATATTTTATGGGTTTTACAGCTCAAAGAAAAGAGTTGTGTATCTCTTTTAAAATGGTGTTTTGAGTAGTATGTAATATATTTAGAATTTCAATCTCTACCATTTGAAATGTTTGGAACTCTGTCTTGCATATAAGTTGTTTTGCTTAGCTCTGATTTTCGAGCGGGTATTACACGTTTTTTACGTCGACTAATTGGTGTACAGCGCAATACCGAAACTCAGATTTTATTCTCTCCATCACTTTGAAAATTGTTTTTTTATTCCTTAGTTCTTACTGCTTTTGTATCAAATGGAAAAGGCGAAGTGACTAATATCTATCTATGGAAAATGTCCTTGAAAGTTGAAGTTTTGCCTTCATGATATTTTATCTGCATAGAGGGATTCACTTTCAGCTAAATCAAATTTTTATTCAAATAAAGCTTGAAATTTCCTCACTTAAAATCGATTTTGGGTGCGTGTTTCAGCTGCCACTTTTCGAATACCTAGAACTTTCCTGCAGAGTTTGTGGGCTTCTTGTTGAACCTAACCAGCGACTAAATAGGTAGCCGATATCGAGAACTCACAGCAGGAAATTCATGCTGGACTTGGCTGGCATGGGTTTGTGACATCAGCAAGAGATTTGCTGCTGTATCCAATACCCGGCATGTCCTTTAGCTAATGCACGGATGCACTGATGTTGTGACACTGTTAAGCAGTGCAATGTAGTTACTTCCTTCGTTTTTGGATAAATGTTGGGAAAATATAAGTTAAGAAGTTATCCGCAGTAATAATAATCTGTGAGGCATTTTATTTTTATGTAACAGTGGTTTTGTGGGATATTTCTTTTGTTTTTAATTAGTGAGTGTTTCTGCTTGAACCGATCTATTTCCATAATGGAATCATTCGTAGAAATGTTGTTCGAGCTGATATGAAACAACGTCCATATCATATAGAATTTACAGACACATACGTCCATATCATATAGAATTTACAGACACATACAACCACAATTAATATTTGATTCACTGACATCTTTGATCAAGACTCATTTTCAATCCCATTTTACAAACTATTGTACTTTATACAAAACTTTCACAAACTTTAACTTAAGGATGAAATACCAGGTCTGTAATATCCACCCCATCTATGGTGCATCAAAGAGAAGCGTATAGAAATTGAGGAAGTGATTTAAAGTGGAGTATTCCGACATATCTGACTGGAAACTCTTAGTGAGTATGATTAAAAGATAAGGGGAAAAATAAGCACATAGTTTAGTGGAATTTCAATATGTGCTGTGTAGTCGTTTACATTTCACTGCACGGCCTTTTTTACTCCCCCCTCAATTTCCAGCATATCAAAGTAGCTTTCTGTATTTAATGTTAAAATGCACGATAATTCGTAATGTACCGTCTCAGGCAATATTTCAACAACCTGTTGATACTACAACAAAAACAACAGCAGCACTGCTTTTCTCATGTATGTTCCAGCCTGTAATTGAATCAATTTTCAACTTCCCTCTTCCCTTTAACATATTGAAATCCTTTGTTTCTTGGTTTCTCGACACAAACATTTCGATTTGTCATTCCATTCCAGAGCACTATTTTTAGAGGGATACCAATGGCGATGAATTTATTGGATGGATTCCAGTTGGTGAGTTTTCTTTGGGCCCACTAGTCGTCATTTGATGATTCTTGATTTTGCCCATATTTTAAATGTAAACAAGAAAAAATGTCATATGTAAAACGCATGCTTTATTTTGGTCATTTCATTATACTTCAATATCATTAATTATTTTATATTAGGTTACTCTGAAAATCTTATATTAATTATACTAAAAATACAATTGTATCATGTAAGTGAAAAAAGTCGATGGCACTGAAATAAGTCGGAAAAGAAGAAATATCTTTTAAAAAATGATAGGAATAATGAGAAAAAGTAAAATCTTGATGGTTTTTCAGTTACTATATTTATTTAATTGGATATCAGTGACACCATCTGGTGTAGTACTCCAAACCTGTAAATTGCCTATGAATATCTATGAAAATTACCTATGAAATTGATCAGAAATAATATGTTTTTTCCCACATATTTCTTAAAGAAAAGCACGCAGGTGTTTTAATTTAAAGACAAAAGGTAATTTAAAATACTGCATTAAAATTTGTTGATTTTCACTTCACTCAATTAACTATCAGTCAACTAAATTAATTACCGTCTATTCTCAGAAATGATTCGTGAAGATAATACTTATTGCATTTATTTGAATTTATTTCTATCTTCAACTGAATGTCAAACGATTACCTCGAATTCGATCATTTATTTCCATAACTGCCCACATACCCAAAATTCAGTATTTGAATTCTAATAAAAATTTAAAAAATTTTTGCAGATAAAATTGAAAAACGGTTCATGCGAAGCAGTGGTCCTGGCGGCCAGAATGTTAACATGGGTATGTTCTGGATTAACTGTTTTTCCACTTTGTTGACTGCAGCAGTATAAATATTAAAAAAATTGCCTTTGGTAACCATTTAATCCTTGATCTTAACATGAAAAAACTCTGTAGTGAGAGGAATTTTGTTTCTATTTTTAATTCGTGAACTGTTAAGAAAACGAATCAAAGAATTGTCAGTTTTGAATAGAAAAAAGATCACTGGCATAGCTTGAGTTCCAGTGTTTCCTGTGCAACTTTCCATCGTTGTGTATTGTGTACTTAGCGAACCGATGGGTTAATCAATTACGCTCTTGGGCATTTGTTTTCTATCCTTGTCATATTTCCTGATTCCTGTTGATAACTTGTTTAGACGAGTCTTTGGCATGTGGTAGGTTTCTTGTTTATACCCATGGCGTAATCAATATTGAGGTGATGAGGATCCACTGAGGATCCGCAACAAAATTTTGAACCAGTTATTGGTATTTCAGGTGCTTCGACATATAGGCACAAACACTCATGCATAAATACACATTATATACATGTAAGTATCGTATAGGAAATTCGATAAATATTTGACTTTCCATTGAACATGCTGATTAAAATTATAAATATCAATACCATGCATGGATACTATTTTCAGAACGACACTGTAAATAACTTGAAAATAATTTAGCTCCTGCAAATAACATTAAAGATTAAGTCCCACTCATATCGCTTAGGTCTGCGCGTTATAGACTTCTTAAAAAAATCATCTCAAGCAATTGTTTGGAATGTTATCAAAAATGCTAAATAATTACTTGAAGATGTTTCATTTAATTAAATACCTAAAAATTGGCTTCTTTGGCATGAAAAGTCTGTGTATTAAATTACCGAAAAAAGCTATTTTTTCAGCAAATTGTGGGAAAAATAATTTTCCGCTTTAAAATACTTGTTTTATAAATTTTTTATAAAAAACATACCTTGTTAAATTTTTTTGTTATTTTAATTGTTTTTAGATTCCCTTTTTTGAAATACTTTCGCTTTGAATTTAACTTAATTTTACCATATGTCTTGATTTATTTTCAGTGAATACAAAATGTCAAATAAGGTTCAATTTAAATGAAGCGAACTGGTTGAGCTCGAGAATTCAAGATATATTCCGGAAACGTTTTGTTCGACTGCTCAATAAACAACACGATGTTGTGATTTCGTCAGATAAATCGAGGATTCAGGTAACGTAGTTGTTCTGTTGCTGTAGATCTAATGCTTACTGTAAGAATGTCTGCAGATAAATTTTAATTGGAGGGTATATACCGTTATGAGTTCTTGTAGTTTTCTTCTAAAGAAATTGGCAAGAAAAGAATTCCTTAAATGAGGGAAATCTTCGATGCTTACCTACAATCTTGTTGATTTCTGACCTAGAAGAATTTTTGCAGGAAGAGTTCAATTTCTGGATATATTTTATGTTTCTTGTCATTAGCACTGATAAGTTTTCTGTAGATTCAAGCAGCCACTCATATCTGCTATTTCTAGGCAGAGAATCAGGATGACTGTTTTAAAAAACTGCGGGCTTTGTTATTGGAATGCAATAAAGAGCTCCTGAATAATAGATCGCCGACACGTCAGGATAAAGCTATTCTAGATTACAGGTATACTTTCCAACTAAAATCAAAGTAATTTCTTTTGGGTTAATATAGTAAAACCACTCGAACTGTATTTTAAACTACTCTGAACAATTTGTAAATCTCATTTTTTACTTTTTTTCATGAAATGTTCATATGAAACATCACGCAGTTTTCTGAATACGATCTTCAAGTGATCCTTCGCCTTATCCTTTAGATTTTTAATAGTTGCCTTCTGCCTATCCTATTTCCCTTTATTAGTCGTTCTTTCTTGAATTGGAAGAGCAAAGGGAGAGGATAATAGAATTTCTCATCATTTGTCGGTTCATATGAAGCTTATTAATTCCAGTTTTTTAAATGTCACTCAAATAATTTCAATTTTAAGCAAGTAATTACATGTTTTAGAGCAAAAAGAGCAGCACAGCGGAGATTGTATACAAAACGCATGCAATCTCGGAAGAAGAGAAGTCGAGATCCGTATGAGTCTATTTGAAGTACTCTCGATTGTTTTTGTTTAAATTTATTTTGTATGACAGGTAACAATGGTACTGGAAAAATAACTAATGTTTCAGTTAAAATGAAAGGTTTATTAACCTCCAGTTTGAGAATCTTTTGAATAGCTCGTTTACGACGATTTTTGCGATGCTATTAGATTGCTATTATGGTGTCGTTAAAATCGCCAGGCGAAGCAGTGAATAAATAATTTCTTCGTTGTTTAATTTAATACTGCTGGGCATAATATGTTGTATGTGTGGATATACTTTTTTATTGTAAAATATGAACTGAAATTGTGCATCCATTGTGTCCATGTATCCATGTGCATGCGCTAACAAGTGTTAATTCTTGTAACCTGAGAACTGTACCAGAATCCGCCATACTTGAGAAAAACAGAGTCTTGAGCACTAAAAACGTTTCTTAAAGACACGTTTCAACGACGTCGATTGGATAGGCGATATCGAGCGTCATTGGGTTTCTTATCCCATTGTTATCGTCATTAACTGTAATCGCTGAGTTCGTTGTTGTATCAACAAATTTGTTGTAATAAAGATTTAATTACCCAAGTTCGAGGTACTATCAACCAAAGAAGCCAAAAGAACCCTCAATCTTTGTCACGGTTGAAGAGAATCGTCGACAAATGGTGTTAGCACATGTTGTGGTAAGTATGAGGTACGATGACATTGTTGTTTTATTCTTTTTAAGTGTTACATTTTCTCAGCGTAGTTTGTTTAACCAAGTTCATACCAAACATAGAAAGGAAAAGTATTTTTCTGTGTTTTTCAAACTCTACTTGTTAACATATTTATGCAAGTCTCCATTTCTCTTTATTACCGCTATCCCACACTTTTCATCAGGTCAGGTAAAGTTTATTGAAAAGGAAGCAATTAGTTCTAAGCTAAAGGTGACGCCTATGCTTACTCAATGACTTCTATGGAATCGTTTACTTATTTTTGCTATTTCGACACATTTTTCATTTTACGTAAGAAGAATGAAAATGACGAGAAAAAGAAACGAAATAAATCTGCATTCGTATATTATCCGCATACTAACCGTTAAGATATGGAGATCAGTTTTATAAAAGAAGTTGGGGTGCTTTGTAAGTGCAGATAAATAGAAGTTTGCTACTTAATACTAAGTAGTAAACAGCAATGATAGTAGCATTGTTAAGAAATAGGTGACAATTTGGTCGGTGAGAAATTGATAATGAGAACTATTTGAGAGTTATTCGATGAAATTCATTCCATGAATGCAATCGAGCTATATATCACATATATCATATATATACATATAAATGGAGTCGGAATAAAGGACGAAGCAGACAAATGACATCATTTATAATGATATCTTTATAATCACATATCAAAAATTGGACTGCTAATAACAGTATTATTATCAGTCATTTTTATTTACAATAAAATACCAAATAAAATTTTTTGTCTGGAAAAATTTTTGCCCAGATTTCTAAACAGTTTTATTTGGCGGTGGCAAATGTTTGAATAGCTGTCATACGCTGTAATTTTTAATAGATGCCACCTTTTTTCTAATCTTAGTTCGAATTTATTAAGAATAACAGAGATTAAATGGAACTATGAATTTCCGATTTCTGATAACAGTAGGTGATAATGATGTCATGTATGAATTTCCGATTTCTAATAACAGTAAGTGATAATGACATTATATCGTAAAAAAATTTTCGAGAGTAATTTAGCAGCACTAACATTGATGATATCACTAATTACTTAATATTAAATTCAACTTTTCCCTATAATTTAATGTTTTTATTTGAAAACCTAAGCATTCATAAAATTTTTCCCACATACTACCAAAAGTTTCACCTGGTGATTGGCTGCATATAATCTTCGACGTAATTTAAAAACACCCGATACTATTAGACCTGAAAAGAACATTATAAAAAAACCACTTTAATCAGCTAAAATATTTTTACCAGAAATTTAATGATTATGCCAAGTACGACATGATAAGCTATTGCAATAGCTTCGCTGAACTTTAATATTATTGGACGAACTACTTTACTCAGCTGAAATATTTCTTGCATGAAAGCATAACGCTGTAAGTACAGAATCGAAGTCAAATAGTTTATGCTTCAGCTAAGCGTAATTGTAAATTTACAAAATCCTTAAAAAGCTCTACAGTATTTTGAAGTTTTTAGAAATAATTTGAAACTATTGTTTATCTTGTTTAACAAAATCTGATTTTTGCTTGGGAAAACATTATTAGTGAAAAAATAATAAAAAAACTCAAAGCATAACAAATTTGGGACAGGAAACAAAAGTTAGCATAATAGGAAAGCAGAAAAAACTTAGTTTGAAAATGAATTATGTTCTTAAGATAATAATCTTTTAGGTTTAATTAATATCAGCTAGTTTTAGATTACATCGAAGATTATATGTAATGAATGATCGAGTGAAAACTCCAAGTCTGTCGTGAAAAGAATGTTACCTGGTTTGGAGGGGAATGAGAATGAAGTTTTTGTATTGCCTGACACAGACACAAGATGGCTGATAAAGGTTTATTAACAACAAAGTTTATTGGTTGTTGATATATAGCAACAACTCAAACCAGATTGAAATATAATTCAGACGATTGAGTAGATAACGATTAGAAGGTCTAACATCAATAGGACGAAAATGATGACAATCGCAAGTGATAAGTACCTAAGTCTTTAGTTTTTAGAACTTATATAATGAGGCATTTACATATACATACAGTTGCATACAAGATCTTTACAATATTCCAACAACTGCATACAAGATTAATCCTCAGGAAAGAAGAATTCACATGAAAATTAAATAAACTCATAACTTTAGATATGGGAAAACATTCATTTGATTTCGTATGCAAAGTGATGAATCTCTTATGTAGGATATATCCTAAACAACAAATACTTTGATTGATCGTATAAATTTCTCTCGATTTGCGACAATCTAGTATGTATGAAAGGTTTTACAAAAGATTTTCGCATAAAAAAATGTTAAATTATAGGAGGAAGACAAATTTGATGTTAACTAATTAGTAAAACTATTAATGTTTAGTGCTTTAAAAACACTTCAAAATTTTTGCTGGAGAAATGACTTTCAAATGATATCATTATAACCTACTGATATCATAAACCTCACAATTCCATCCAATCTCTGTTATTCTTATCAAATCCCAACTAAGATTAGAAAAAAGATGTCATCTATTAAAAAATATAATATGTGGCAGCTATTCAAACATTTAATGTTTTATTGTAGATGAAAATGGCAGTGACAATAGTACTGTTATTAGTAGTCCAATTTCTGATATATGATTATAAACGATATCATTTGTCTGCTTCGTCCTTTATTCCGATTCCATTTCTCCCTCTCTCTCTCTCTCTCTTTATATATATATATATATATATATGATATATGTGATATATAGCTCGATTGCATTCATGGAATGAATTTCATCGAATAACTCTCAAATAGTTCTCATTATCAATTTCTCACCGACCAAATTGTCACCTATTTCTTAACAATGCTACTATCATTGCTGTTTACTATTTAGTATTGAGTGGCAAATATCGGATTATTTGCAAAAAAAGTAAAGATAATCACATTCTTTATTGATGGCAAAAGTTTTTTTTACTACAAATTCCCAAATGCCTACTTTGAAAAAAGTTTTTTTTTTTTTTTCACAACGTCGGTTGCAGTCTGTTCTTTTAAATCAATCCGTTATTCAGCTTCTCCGTTATATATATTTGGTTGACGAACGCAATAGATTATACATGATACTATTTTTTCGGTTTACTTTAAATTCTCATTGTACGAAATTATATTCAAAAAAAAACTCTGAATACATATCATCAATTGAAATAACTAAGACCAAAGATCAATTCCTGCCTTAGATCTATTTTTTTTTGCAGTTAATTAAAAAATACAGGATATCCCAATATCAGTTTAATATTCTAAAATGTTCCAAATATGAAATGATTGATGCTTTCATCTCTTTGCTATTCTGTTGTTGCTTTTCAGCTAATCATCCATTAAATATAGAATATTATTAATATTGTAAAGTTATTTTGATGCTTGACAAAACGGAACTATACCGAAAAGATTATTTGAATGTTCAGAAGTTAATTGTGCATTTGCAAATTGATATTGTAAATGTGAATCAATTATCGTCTAATATCTCTGATGAGATAGCAGTACATTCCTATCACTAATTAGCAAATGTCCTTTGGGTGGTTAAAGAAAAAAAGAATAATTTATCTCCATAATTTCTGTTTCAAATTTCTAGCATCATAATTTAAATTGTGATGAATCAAAGAAAATCGCATCAGTGATAAGTTGAAGCATTAAAAGAATTAAAATTTAGAGTTCAATTTAGAATTTAAATTTGAACTCGTGGTTTTTCATATCTTTTTCTTGAATAATAACTTAATTTTGATTGCGAGTGGACCTTCTTTTTTCAGATGGTCATCCATATATTTCAGGGAATTGATAAATTTAATGAAATCACTTCCATAGTTTCCCGTTTCAAATCTATAACATAAATCTTTTCTCGGATTCTTCGAAAATTACGATCTTTATTAGAAAATTTCTATGAGACACCGAATTATTTGCACAAATAAGAGAACAATAAGTTTATAAAGCCAATGGGAAGCATTTGATCAATCGATCTACTACGAATTGAAATAAAACGTCCATAAGATTAGTTAAATGACTACAGTTCATAAAAATCATTTCACACAAAGCTGAAAAAAAATTTTAGCAAAATGTCCTTTTTGTTTAATTAGATATTAAGGGATTAAGAAATTTGCGCTCCACTGTCAAGACATTTTCCAAAAATTGCCCTTTATAAGAAATGTTTATCTTTCCATTCCACTGATACGATTTTCTCTGCAGGTACTACCATCTGTCCTTGTGTTGATCGAAGATTACAATGAATCGAAAGGAAATCGCACTAGTGATAAGTTAAAGTATCCAAGAAAATTTTGATGTAAAATATATAACACTCATTTAGATAAAATTTCACGCAATCTGATCGTCACATGTTTTTCCCGGCGATATATACCTATATCGCCGAATGTTTCAAATGAAGGGAACAGTTGAATGGGTAGAAATGATTTTGCAACTATTAGATTGATTCTTATTCATTTTCAAGAAATTAGTAAACAAGTTTATTTTGTACCATAGATGTATTATGCGAGGACAAAAGAGTTTTGTTATTCAGACCGGAAATATAATCATACCACTAAGGTTACAACCATTGGATCGAGATTGTTAAGATAAAATTTACCGGTCAGTTTTTCTCATTTGCAATATTTAAAGGGAATGGAAAATCAATCGGTATATTTAAAATATTTTCGTTTACGAGATCAAATTAAACATGACAACTGTTGATGTAATTATTAAGATATTATTATTTTACTTCTTTTCCACGTTGATAAAAGAGAAGCCTGTGATCCAGTTGTTGTAAAAAAAATCTGTTTTATTTCATCCAGTTCTAAAGAGTTTATAGTTCATAATGTTTATTTGTGACTACCAAATAGAAAAATCTGCTGCTCTCACTTTCCGATTTGTTTCAGTTCCTTTGGAATATTTCGTATTTTATCTTAACAATGATCACACAATTTTGTTATTTAATTTCGAGATTAGATTTTCTGCATTTTACAAAATCCTTTTTAAGGATCAATATTGAAATGGATAGAAGAATTAAAAATTTATGGCATTACAAATTCCATCATAAGTTTAATATTTGTCAGCGAACGCTTGAACTAATATCGGAGTGATATCATCAGTACAGGTGAAATTTATTCAATTTGTGCTTGGTCTTAATGCCAAATAAGTAATAGTTTAATTTGGATTCATTCAACCAGCAAACAATGTGAAAAACTCATCAAATAACAAAAATTTTTAGCAAAATTAAACGAATGATTATAAATATCCGAAAAAAAAAGGAGCGAACGAATCGGATCAATAAAGTAATTTTCTGCTTGTTGTAAGATATGTCTTCACGAACAACATCCATTTTTGCATTTTATCTTCGGGGGACATTCATCACTATTACTGCATTCTGTAAGCAACGAAATCAAAAGTTAAAAGTAATTAATCGATAAGTTTGATCACGCCTTATCATTTGATTCTTTCAAAACGTCTTTTAAAGTTACTTCCTTAAGTTAAAAAGTTTCTTGCATTAATCTACAATACTTCTTAGATTATCAGAATCATTTCAAGTTTTCAAAGCTATTAAAATGCTTGTAGCAACCAAATCATTTGTATAAAGTTAATGCTTAGTTTTTTACTTCCTAAATCAAAATCGTCTTAGGATAGAACATAGAATTCAGCTGTCAAATCAAGATCAGTCATTACTGAAATTTTAAAATCAGCTTAAAATACTTAATGACTTACCGTCATGTGCACCAAAATCATAAACAGCCACAATCCGACCTGGATTCCGTCCCACTCGTATCGTTCTCCTCCTTGAATCAGTACAAGGTTTTTTCATTCGGTTGAATTTAGAAAAAATTTCATCAATTTTTGGCATGCATGCTTCAATTAGCAATACTTGGCACACCAACATACTTATTAAAACTGTCAAATGAATTTTTCTATTGCAAAACATTTTCAATTTTCTCGCGTTCAATGCAAATTTAGATTCAAATTAAATTTGAAAACGGAAATTAGATATGGAATAAATTCGAACTAACACACCAAAGTCTGAAACAAAAGAAAGAAAAAAAATGTAAAACTGAAGCAACTGACTTAATTCAAGTTTGACTTCACATCAGAGAAATGTTCTAATCATCTGCACTCTGAACCCTTCCTGATATTGCTGGTTTTTAATATGCTTGAAACCGCTTTAGCATGATTTCGTTACTTTTTTCATTTAATTTAATCATAATTAATTTGTAAAAAAATCAATCGGTGCTACGATTACTGATAACATTGGTTTAAAAAGGGAAATACTCAGGTACCATTCAGAATTGAAGAATATCTTAATTTTGGCATAATATTCTCCTTTAGTGAGAGACAAGTGGAAAATGAAATAACCAAAAATTTGAAATTAACACGGCTGAACTTGCCAATAACCTGGCAGAATCATCTGCAAAAAAAATACATCAATTAATGACCACTATGCTCAATTCGGAGTCAAAGTCAACTGACCGACTGACCTCTGTGACTATTATGAAGTAGTCTATAATCCATTACATGACGAAGAGTCATTTTTACTCTCCTCAGAATATATTATTCTCATTTTCACGTGTGTGCTCAACGTGTGTGCTTGCATGTTTGTCTGTCCACATACTTTAGTGATGAAAGTATCGTCTTCAAAATAAAACATTTTATCACCTCTAACGGGTCAAGTACATTTCATCTTGGATCAGATCTCTTTTCTTTACCACTTACTGTCCTTATCTTCTCCACGGACATCATTCACTTGTCAGGGGGAAGAAACTTGTGCCCCCTGTGAGATTGCAATCTATGCTGATAGTGGCATATGCATCCGGTAGGGTCTTATATATCAGAGAAGTCTTGACTGAAAGCCTAAACAAAATGTGTCCACGAACAAGATAGGCTCCTTTAGGTAACCATCATAGGAGAACAACTTTTATCCCAAAGTTGGGAAGATGGAGCTCGTTTAGTCTGTAAGGCCATCCATCTAAGAATAAAAGTAAAGGGTGGGACCATTTCCATGCGTTCTGTGCCTCACCCAAAAAATTCACTCCGCAAGCTCAAAGGATACATCCAGTTTTTAAAATCCTGTAGCAATAGATGAGGGATGAAATGGCAGGTAATAAAATGCACTGAAAGCTGCAGACCCAACCTTACATGTAAGCGGTTCAGGACAGTGGTCGCTAGAGATCGATGCCTCGCTGAAGTCTCGCTCGGCAACATCCTGAACGACCAAGCAGCTTTTTTCAAAAACAGCACTGCTAAAAAAGGTAGCCTAACCAAAGCTTATCTCTATCGTCACCCGGATGGCTAACCGCCGGCAATGGGCATCATATGACGCGGTCGAACAAAAACAAAAACACAGAAGCATACCCTGTCTCCAAAGGTATGTTCCAATTGATATTTGCATACTAGAACATCCAAACCATATATGATACTGTGGATAGTGGATGTCCTGAGTGTCATTCTGCTTTAATTCACTATAAAGTGTTACGACTTAACAGCAACACTGCTGCTCTCAGTGAAGTACGTCTTCATGAAAAAGGCAGCCTTAAAGAATATGGTGTCAGCTACAATCTATTGTCAAGTAAACTCAAAACCGAAAGTCACCTTCCAAGGATTCGTCTCATAATTAAAACTTTAGCGCCTCAAAACTTGAAAATTTGTCGACAGATCATTCTGATCGCATTGTTTCTCGCACCTCATTGATTGCGTCTTAGTGCGCCAGAGAAGTGTACGCGATTTCCTCATACTCGAGTAATGCGTGGTGCAGAATGTCAAATATACCATCACCTTGTGCAATGTAAGCTTAACCTTTACTTAAAGCCCAATTCTAAGAGGAGTGGCATTCCAAGGAAG
>NW_018108188.1:749828-757497 GCF_000183805.2 Loa loa | reverse complement strand
AAATAATCAATGCCCTGTCACACCATTTCCATTCGCAATCTTTTTTAGCATAAGGGTCAAAGGGCCACGGTGAAGAAACGAAATGAAGAAAACACGGTGAAGAAATGAAGAAAACGGCATTTGCATCCGATATCCCTGTTCATCTAAGGCGACAGATCTACATCAAGGGTAGCAAATAAACGCAAAAAAGTTCCGTTATAAAAAAAATATAAAAATTCATAAGTGAATATGTTGTGATATACTATTATTAAGTCAAGTGATATACTGTCATTATTATTAAGTATCAAATTAATGATTTGAAAACCATTCAAATTCTTTTCTGTATATAGGTGCTATCACTGCATAGAATTGTATATCTACTCGTTGTTTACCATTGTATATTGCGGGTGCTACACTAATGTGTGTCAACAAAAGGCTATACCAAATGTGCGCTAACAAAGAACGCTTTATTAACTGACGCTAACAAAGATACTAATTCTTGTTATCGTAATTTCTTTTGTCCAAGTTTGAGGGAAAATAAAAGAAATCTTACAACTTTGGTGTCTTATTGTGCAAAATACTTCCAAGAAAATACAAATTTTCTTTCCACTTGGACAAGATTCTAAATTACTGTGTTTGCAGATTGCTTTTACTGACGATGCCACTGTCGTTGCTTATACATCTGTAATCGGCAACAGGTTAACATAAGATACAGAGCTTTCGGAAAACTTTATAGAAGAATCTGGTGCAACAAATACCTGGGGAGGAGTGCAAAGTTCAGTACCTACAAAAGCCATTCTACTGTACTGTCCATTTCTTTACATGAATCTGAATCATGGGCTATCTTCTACCACCACTTGCTATTCCTCGAACGTTTCCCACCAGCACTACCTCTGTATAGTCCCAGCCATCCATTGTGCTCTATGGTGAACTGGTCTCCGCAGAACAAGAACCACAAAAAAGGGGTACAAGGATGCCTTGAAACAATACTTGAGCTTTGCCCATATAGGCTACCATCAGTGGTCGCTGGAATGGACTACTCTGTCCTCGAATCAGAAGACGTGGACATCATCCATAACGCTGCTGCTTCCTTTGAGAACACACACAGAATCAGACTCGAGGACAAAAAAAGACGGAAAAAAAACCGTACCTCATCAAAATCGCCTAAGAAGGCTTTTCGCTGTACCTTTTGCAATCAAACTTGTTTATCCTGCAGTGACCTTCTTAGCCATCACGCCTGCAGCGTGGGTATAACCCTTCACGTATCTTCGTTCGGGAAGCTTTTCCGAGACGGCGACTATCTCCATACTTGCAGATGTTCATTCTGTGGAATTATTTACGTTGATTTTTTCTGGGCACATCAGAAATGCCCATAGCATAATATACCATACCACGTTTTCATTAGCTGACTAACTCATAAGAGACTCGTACTCAATCCTTGAGAGTGATGTACTAGGTAATGTTTTAGATGGAACTTGACGTGGCATATTCTTTTTTCTGCTCGTAATTGCGTGTTTTTTATTATTTTTCACAGGGATGAAAATAAAATCATGTCTAAGGACTGTCGCAGTCTACGCAGGAAACAACCATTGCGAGTAACAGATTTATGTGGTATCTAATTTACCATTGATTTCATTTTTTTTTTCAAGTTTGATTTCATTGCGTACTTCAAAATTTTTTGAAAAAACCAATCAGTGTCATTGTTACATAATCAAAAATCTAGCTATAGAAGAATCCAAGAGATGCAAATTATCAGTTGACAGAATTATTTCGATATTTTCCGTCCACCCTTATTTATTACTTTTCCGACTTTGTAATTATACTTTTTCTTTTTTACTTAATTCCATTTGAGCATATTTTCATCACCGATATAGTTCTACTGAAATTATATATCGCAACTTTTATTTGTAACCGAGTTAAACTGTCTAAACTTTAAAACTGGATTTCAAAAGGAATGTGCAAATTATTAAAACTGTCTAGATCCATATACAGACTATGGTATTTTTCGTCTCAGATATCAAAAATTGAACATTGTCATATTTTCATCTGAGAAAAAGGTTTCGTATTTTCATCATTGCCTTTTAAAATTATGCCAAAAACAAGGGCAAGAAAAATGCTTTTCCTCTAAAAAAGCTTTATCTGTCTTCGCTAGTGATTTAAGGCTGAGATGCTTATTTTCTTAAGAAAAAAACATGCGAAGGTAAATCACCAGAGATTTTTGATCGTACAATCATCATATATTCATTTCACGCACGACCCGTGTTACAAACGTAATAACATGACATACTGAAATGAGTTTCCCAAGATCCATCTCTACTTCGTGTATTAACTCAGCTGATATAAAAGTACTGGGTTTTATGTTGAAGGTACTACAAAAGTCCGAATTCTTCAATCTTGAAGTTATAAATATGTCATTAAGTATTCGTTTTAATTATAGCCATAGAAGTTTGCAATATGTTAGCAATCATTTTTTTAATTATAAATCCAAAACTTTCATCTTTTGTGTACTCAAAGTTTCCCTCCTTCCTATTTTTTAGATTACAGGTTCAAGTAATCAAATCAAGTAATCAAAAAGTCATACCGCTTTGATCAATCTTAATTACAGCATCCATTGAGAAAGAGGGTATGATAAGTTATTGAAAATACTTCTTAATTAATTCTCATTCACCAGACGAGTGTAAACTTCCTTTTCCTATTCCAAGTCTGATCAGAGTCAATTTCTCTTTTGAATTATTTATGTAATATATAAAATACTTATTCTTTTGTCTGTTAACCCTGAACTTCTAATTTAAATATTTGTTGCGTGACTAAATGTAATATTTTCTTTTAGGACATATCCTCAATAAAATTTATTCACAATATTCTCAAACAAAAGTACATATCTATATCCTTAATAAAAATGTATATTTCATTACTAATTCTTTAATTGCATCATTTATTTCTTAATTGCATGATGCAGTTTAAAAGTCGAAATCTTAACAACTTTTCTTTCTCGGAAGCTTTCTGCTAATTTGAAGCAATGTATCTAATAATACGTCACTGTAAATTTTCTTAAAAAGTATAAAAATTAACGCAGAACTTGGCTAATTAACAATCTAAATTTTTAAATTATTTGAAAATAACCAAAAAGCCAACAAAAACATATTTTTGTTTCATCTCAGTGTTTGTTCACAATACAGCCAGTGATGATCCAAATAGCATACGGTTAAGTGTCGTATGTCACTTCTGTCATAGGCATATTTTACAGGTAAATCCGCGAATCATTTTCCGTATTAGCAAAGAATGTATTTAACGATTGCACAAACTTTATCGTTAAAAAAAATATAAAAATTGCAATATGTTATGAAAGAAAGCAGGCACGAGAATGAAACCGTAAGATTATAGTTGTCAAGGTATGAAACGATCGTCGTGGTAGAATTTTTTTTTGCAAAATTCAAATTTTATTCAACATTCGAAATTGACTTCACTTTATCTCGCCAATCTATTCTTTTGTCTGACAATAATGAAGGAATGTTTGTTAACATAGCAAGGCCAGCTCAAGCTTTCAGTACCACGTGTTTTATGAATAGCCACATCAAGGCTGTTGCTTCTTGCTTGGTCACTTGCAGTCACATATGTCCAGCACAAACCAAATGATCGCTTTGAATATTCTTAACTTATTTTGTTTTCATACCATCCTTATTTCCTAAATGACCTTAAAAATGAAATTCAATGAATAAATTGTAAAAACGAAATGATTGAATAAACATTAGAACACTATTGGCAGCTTTGAAATTTGATTTTTTCATTCATATTGCTAACTTACGCATTCTCATAGCCTAATTTGTAAAACAAATGTCATAGTTTGTATTCAATCTATTTTATTTTTCGGACAAATAAGTAAGACAATGAATTTTTGTCCCGATTTCATTGCAAATTTAAATTTGAGAATTTTCCTACTTGAAGATTGTATGGTATTTAAAGATTTATTTTAAAAAAGATAGAAATGATCAAGATAAAAAGCAATTAAAACCTGAATTGGACTAGCAGCAGCTTGAATCGTTCTCGAAACTGTGGATTGCATGTCATATGGATAATCATTCGCAATAAGCTGTTCAACACTACCAAAATACTTACCAAATCAGCTGCTATGGTGTAAAATTTTGTACTGAAAAATCAGCTTTGCTCGAAAAATACTTGAAAATTGTTTAGAAAGGATATAAAAAAATGAAGTTTGAATTTTCTTGAAAGCTGCGAATATTTGCTTTCAACCGAAAATTTGATTTATTTTCGGAATCTTCCATTTTTATCTATCCCTTAAAGGATTCTCTTCAAAGTTTGATAAGAGCATCAGGGGGCCAATTGTCAACCATTTTGGATGTATTCTTCAAAAATTTGTAAAAAATTTTGGGATAAGATGCTTTCCATCATCTACAGACCTAGCATTTTATTTGAATAAAGGCTCGAAACTAACCTTGATCCATAATTATCAATAAGCAGTGAACTTTCCGGAAAGACATTTTCCATTACGGACATAAAGACGGAAAAAACATTACAAGTTAAATAAGTAAACACAATCGCAACCATTGTACGGGTAGCACATTTCAGTTCTTGACAAATTTTACGACTTTCCGATTCTAAAGCTTTTTTGAAGTATTTTACAGATTATCACATTTTTTGAAACTAAACGGTAGTTATTTATTTACAAAATAACGCATTATACTTACCGTAAACCCCACGATTGAATCAATTTTTTTTAACGATTCTTCACTCTCTGAATGTCCAAAATAAAAAATCAATCACTAAAGTATAAAAAATCTACCTTGTCTGGTAATATTAGTAAACCCGAGCACATGAAATTCCATGCCATATGAAGTCTTATAAAGTCGTCTATGAGTTAAATATATGATAACTACATTGAAGCAAGTAAGTAATATAAATGGTACTATTGTTTGCACAATACTCATCATGTAAAAATTAAATTTCGCATATAATGAATATCTCATTAGCACTGGTAGAAACAGATAGTCCTGAAAATATATATTATTAGTAGGGAAAGATTTTCGGCGCTATTCTCGAATTCGGTAGAGTTAGTTGTTGAAATTTATTTGATTTTATCTACAGCTTTCTTAGTATAACAAATTAAATAAATTTGAATGAACGTAAGACTATTATCAGATTAAAATTCATAAACTGATTTACAGGAATCAATCAGCTCGACGTCAAAATGCTGCATAATCATTTCTAACAAAGTATACAGATCAGACTTTACGGTATCAATTTTTCTAGGACAGAAAGCTGCTGAAGCTTCTTCCAAACTTACTTCTAGGAAAGGAGAATAAGAAAATAAGGAACAAAATTTGGAATTTGTTTAAAATTTGATATTAAACGTTAGTTTTAAAACCTGAAAAGGTGGGCACTTCGCGCGGTAAACGATTTTGTAATCGAAAAAAGTTGGAGATCGGGATATTAGTGATATAATCAGTGCAACAATTACAGTTATTAGTCGTCCATTATCGCTGGAAATTGAAACTTTTATGCTAAACAAGAAAGCTGTTTTCGTCTTTAAGTATGCATACCCATAAGTATCATTTAAATCTAAATGATCTTCAAATGTTTGAATTTCTATATTGCCATTCTTAGCTGCTAATAATCTTGAATTTTCAAAATTCAGGTTTCGATTCGTAAGATTTGGGGCATAAAAAAAAGTAGATACAATTGGAAACTAACGTAATAAACCAGCTAAGACATCGTTTACTGGAAATGTACACAAAACGTTCAAATGTTGCGCATAACATCATATATACGGCACCAAATTGTACTGTAGCAGTTTAAAGTTTTTCAAAATCGAATTTGAGTATTGAAAAGTTGAAAATAATCATTTGATATTTACTTCTCATCAAATTATACTTTGCCAATAAGTTTTGGAATATTCTTTGTGAATGAAGCAAATATAATTCTTCAACGGATTAAGATCGACTTTAAATAGACTTTAGTGAAAGCCGTTAAATACTTCAAAAAGAATGATGCAATTGAAAGGTCAAGAACTGCTCGATGACTAATGCTCATGATACACTCACTGTGATCTAGAGGTCATGATGTCAGTTGGTTTTCGTATTCGTTCTCCGAAATATCATCCAGAAAAAGATAAAGCACAAAGATATGATGTTTAGAATATAAATAATGGAAGGAAAACGAACCAAATCGACTCATACAGTATATTTGCATAACGTAAGTATGCCATAAGTGATGAAATGAATTAATTTGATAATAAATAGCCAATGCATCCATGGTAAAAAATGGCATGTAAAGGACACAAATGAGCATATCGAATATAGCCAAAAATAGTAAATAAAAATCAGGCGAATTCAATAACTTTTTATGACAAAATATAATCTGAAAAAGAGTTTTTTTCAAAAATTTCGAAGAGTAAAGATTTCAACTAAATGAATTTCAGCCATTTTTATAAAGTAATGCTGCTGGAAAATTTAATACTAGTCTGGATAGATTAAACGATTAATGATATCATTTTTTACCTACCCATACCATTTCAAAAGAACGGCATAGACGACTATATTTGAAGTACTCCTACATCAAGCATTACAAGATTTAAAAGAGTTGTTAATCAAAGTCAATCAATTTTATTCACTAACCTTAAATTAGTTAGTTTAAAGTCAATTCTAAACCAATTAGATTAACTTAATTTTCACGCTTAAAATTGATTGAATTACAAGGATTGTATTAAATGAATTTACTAGTAGTATTCCATTGAAAAGAGTCCCAATGAATGCAATCGGTGTACCAATATAAACCACTAGCGCAAATCGTGCATCATCGTATCCTTCATTCTTTTCTGCGCATTCTATGACTTCACTCTCGTTCATAATGTGTTTTAATTTGGCCTGCCATTCAATGTGGATTGATGTTTAATTAATTACATCATTTACTCTGACTTCTTACCAATAGCTATTTTTTCTAAAAAGAAATGCTCAATCTTATATTAATGTCTGTTATTATCGCGAAGTAAGCAAGGAAAGGTGCAATTGTCAAAATTTTAATTCCATAACTGAAGTTTTTGAGTAATAAATTCAAAAGACATCTAAGTATGATAAAGTACTCTTCTCTGCACTGACGAGTAAGAGCTATATAAGGAAAAATAAATCAGGAAAAAATTCTGAAAGCATAAATATTACCGATACAGATAAAAAGATGATTTCCCTTCACATTTTATAAATTTATCCAATTAGTGTCATCGTAATTCTAATTAGACCTTCCTCATGCTTCACCTCTGCCAAACTTTAATTAATACGTAGTAGTAATACTTACCTTGCCTTAACAAATGATGAGAGGGGGCCTTTTTATTTTTCCCAATCATTGAATTATTGTGTCTCTAGAGTCTTTTTATATTTTAAAAGACTAGAGTTTAACCATTGAGCAGTCAGTCCTACTACCTTCATTTTTTAATTATCATAACAATTTACGTAACACATATTAAATTTCTTTTCCTCACCGATGCCACCTTAATGCCAAACTTGCTTTATCAATATAAAATCTGACTGGAATATATTATTTGATTAAATATATTGCTGGTAATTAAAATTCAAGAGTCATTCAAAAGTATTGTAATACTAATTCGCAAACTTACTTTAAAATATTTTATGTGGAGGGAAATATAAATGATCTTCCTTGTGCCACTCTAATATCATCATTT
>NW_018108188.1:736081-749684 GCF_000183805.2 Loa loa | reverse complement strand
ACATTTTTATAAATTTATCCAATTAGTGTCATCGTAATTCTAATTAGACCTTCCTCATGCTTCACCTCTGCCAAACTTTAATTAATACGTAGTAGTAATACTTACCTTGCCTTAACAAATGATGAGAGGGGGTCCTTTTTATTTTTTTCCCAATCATTGAATTATTGTGTCTCTAGAGTCTTTTTATATTTTAAAAGACTAGAGTTTAACCATTGAGCAGTCAGTCCTACTACCTTCATTTTTTAATTATCATAACAATTTACGTAACACATATTAAATTTCTTTTCCTCACCGATGCCACCTTAATGCCAAACTTGCTTTATCAATATAAAATCTGACTGGAATATATTATTTGATTAAATATATTGCTGGTAATTAAAATTCAAGAGTCATTCAAAAGTATTGTAATACTAATTCGCAAACTTACTTTAAAATATTTTATGTGGAGGGAAATATAAATGATCTTCCTTGTGCCACTCTAATATCATCATTTCAAAAGATTGATCTTTTCTATCATTATATCATTAGTTTGTTGAAATTCTTAAAATGTGCATAAAATTTTTACTTTGTACGACTTTATGCGCGTTGGAAATTTCATAAGTCGGTTTAAAACAGAGATATTATATGACTCTGTCTTCCTGACAAATATCTGTGATATATCCCTAGCAACCTGATATCATTTCTTTTTGCTTCTGATTTTACCTAAGCGTAAAATTTTTCGAAAAGGTTATCTAACAGCAACTGATAATTAGTTCGGTTCAAAATTATCACCGTTTTAGTGTGTTGAATTTCAACGTTGAGGATGAAAAAAGATAGGTAATAGACTTCTTTGCTCGTCCTTAACAGTATAGACAAAAAGATAGCTTCACTGTTTCAAGTACCTATCACATTCCACATTCCTGTAATTAAATAATTAAATAGTATCGTTTGAAATTGTCTCAAAGTACATTATATCGAACTATTTGTAAGAAACAGATTAATTCAATAACTGGAGCATTTCTAAATTGGACCATCAGTGTAGTTACATCAATCAGATGGGACAGCATCCTCATAAATACCTATCACTACTGATAATATTTGGAACTGAAACTATTTCGTCATTTCATTTGCGAATTTTGAATGTTACTTTTTAGTTGAATGAATTAATGTCTCAATTCATTTGTTAATTATTGTGATAGAATATTGATATTAAGGAATATTGTTAATATAATCTCGGAAGGATTTTTAATGATTATAGCTCAGTTTGTACGCTAAAAAGAAATGCAGTAGATATCTCAAAACCAATACGGAAAAGTATCTCTCCAAAAAAAAGCATACAAATGTATTAGAAAGTTTCATTGCCAACATTTCCATCCAGTTTTTAATCAAGATTAAGCCTTCAAATTACTTATGCCTCTTCTACTCATTTCCAAGGCCAAAACGATCAAAGAGAGAAATTCTTAATGAATAAGCTTTTTCTAGGAGGCGATACTTTCAGAACAGTTCTCACTATCGTTTGTCATCGCTTTGACAGAAATTGCTCGGATGGGCGGATTGCCTCATGAATATATCATAGATTGTTATATGGTTGGGTTTTTTGACAGGATGGATGTTGCCATTCGATGCATTATAGTTCATCACTTGATCCATCCATTATAAGTGTGTGATCATACACAATTATATAGTATTTGGTATGTTGGAAGCTTGAGCTTTGGGTTCATTTAGTTACGTCGAAGTGTTAAAAGTATTTGAAAATCTATACAAAAAAAAAAAAAAAAAACGAAAAATCGTGTAAAAGTGAAAAATGACCATATAATTTGAAATAGTTTAAAAATGAATTTAATAATAATTATTAATAATTATTGATAGACTGATTTATTGTAAACTTTACCAAAATGTCTTTTCTTGTTTTCTAAAAATCCACTACAATGGATAATGATAAATCCTTCATCCATTTGCTTTAAGAAAGAAAACATTTTCTTAATAGGATGAAAAAAAAAGATTTATAAGAAAAGAAAGTGTTAGTGTTAGTTACATTAGGAATGTTACAAGAGTTGGTTCCAATTTTAATTTAAACTAAAAATTTAGGCAATATATTTATTCAGCTACAATTATACCTGTGAATACGCCCAATTATAAACGGCAAATTGATACACTGTACCATGCACGCATTCATGAAATGAATTGTTGGCAAGTACTAGCGGAACCATAACAATTTAGCCAGGCTGGGTAGGCATAATACGTAAATAAATAATATGTATACTTTTGGCCAATCGGGCGACTACATTTTCAATCACTGACAACAAAAAATTTTATTTAAAAAAGACCATTTCCTTTTCTTTTTCCTATAAATGGATCATACAAGTTCACATTCAAAAAAATTAAAGTTATTCGATGAGGCCTAAGAAATAACTCAATATAGATACAGGCATAGTTTTCACTTATGACAATTTTTCCGGTAATTATTGATTGGTGAAAATAATTACTAACCCAATTTTATATTCTAAAGAATTATGTTTCATAAACTGAATGCTTGCATATCGTTTTAAAAGTAGTCCTTCAAGAAAAATTGCAGTTTGAGAGGAGCTCGTTAGGAAGTATCTGGGAATAAAAAATACTAAAAGCAAGCTTTGAAATTAAATATCAATTAAAGCTTCCGGTCTTGAAAAGATTTTTTAATTTGACTGAAATTTTAAAATTCGGTTTAAAACACGAATTAACATCAATCAAGAGTAAAAGTAATCATCATTAATCATCATTACTAATATTGCAAGTCATTTGATCATGAATGCTCGTCCTGCTTTATTAAAAAACTAATGTAAACGATTATTTTTTTAGGAATATAATTTTTCCAGTCGTGACCTTATCAGTCTGTGGATATTATCTCATTAAATGCCAGAAAAAAAGTTTTTTTTGGACCAAACAAAAGATGTATCAAAGATGTTTTACAACAAAAGATGTTTTTAGAGTATTTTTGAAAATGAGAGCGCCTGGATGTCGCACAGCCTCATGGTACAGGAAACACAAATTTTGTGGACATATCGAATCATAGAAGTAAAGCTAAATTGAAATGTTTTCAAAATAATACTACCTTTTTATTTTCTTGTCAGTTTTGAAGCAGTCGATGATAATTCAAAAATAATTCCTACTCAGTCCTTTTTTTCCTCACCCGTACTGATATCCATTATTCAATACAACTCATCATTTCGAATAGTCTGATGGAAAGCAATTCCGATTGAGTGGTTGGTTTTTCAAATTGTTCGTATTTAATATGATGGTGCGAAAACTTTCCGTCTTATTCCAAAATCACTTAACTAAAAGAAAGTTACACAGAGTAAGCCAAATTAAGCTTGACAAAAAGAAGTGACATCGTATGTACTGCAATCTTATACATTACGTTGCATTACTAGGATAGATTAATATGAAGGATTGATTTATCATATTATATAAATTCCACTTAAGATATTAATTGTTTCCTAAAAAACATCGAAGACTATGCAAATTCCTCGTCTCAATCAATTGTCAAACTCTCTAGCATATAGAAATAGATATAGATTCGCTTTTCTCTGTAATGTGTGTCCGAGAGATCGCACGTGATTCAAGCAATTAATGGAATTGTCAACAAATCTGCGATAGTGACTCAGCCGAAATGGTTCGACCTTCTGAAATGAATTAACAATACTAGGCATTAAACCGTCCAGTACAATTCACTGATGAAACACTGATGAAACTTTTCACTGATGAAACTCACTGATGAAACTTTTCAAACTTAACTTTTCCCAATCAATACCGGATGATGCACTTCCAAATTTTTTGAAGATTCTACCATATTGCTCCTTTATTTGTCTGGAAATACTCTGATTGAGGTCAATCCAATAGCAATAAAGTGACCACGCCCTATAGTTATGCTTAATAAGTAGTAGGGAAATGAAATTCCAAACTAAAATTAAAAACTGATCCAAGAGAAGGCCGAAAAATGTAACAGCACGATATCGAAATGTATGACGTTGCAGTAATGACAGCAGACTAGCTGGATGGGAATAATCCATTGGATTTAGTAATCCAATTGTCATTATATCATTCCTAATAGTCCCATCCCTTGCCCTCTGCCCTTTGTGTTCTCTTCTTGCCTACCACAACATCCAAATGATCCTAATTAACAACCAGCTCTAATCTTCCCCCTTATCCTTTGTAAGGCTCCAACTCTACAAACTACAATCTTGAGTTGCTCGAAAACCAGTGCTAACAGATGCCATCAACTGATCCATTTAACTGATCCAACTTCACCACGTATAATTCTCAGGTACATCACACTTTCCAATGCGCTATCACTGTGCTGCCTTAACAAATCCTACACATTATGCTATTTTGGTATCGTTTTGTCTTGACATGAAGTGATGCTAACAAACGGAAGTGGTGGAAAGATATCATACTGAACAGTTTTGAATAAGACGAAGGAAGTTACTTCAATGTTAAGCTTATCAACAAAGTTGATGACACTAAAATGAGTTATTATAGTTATAGAATAAGCTTAAACGAAATAGCTGAAATATCAAGTTTGGCAAGCATAACATTGTTATTAATCTTATTTTGCTCATTCACTGATGGAATTAAGGAAAAAAACCGGAGAAAATTTCATAAGTAAGCTTACCAGAACTGCGTGGACATTCGATATTGTATATTTTTAGCGGTCACACAAAAAACCAGCCCGACCTGATGATCACTCTCTCGGACAACAATTTATTCATTATGTCAAAAACTCAAGGTCATTACATTGATGAACTTTTCATTAATAGTTGAATTGCCGGTGATTTTTTTACTTGGTAGCAGCGCATAATTATTTTAATTACAGCATTTCAAATTGAGCTAATTTTTTTTATTTCAGAAATTGTGTGCTAATTAAATTTCAAAGCAAAATTCCCTTAAGTGGAAAATATAAAAAGAAAAACAAATGTCATCATCATTTTTCTTGTTTTTATTCTTCCAATGATTAGGAAACTCTTTTTGAAAGATTTAGATAGTACCTTTAACGAGTTGTTGATGAATTTCAAACAAAGAATTTTGAATCTCATTACACTATTCGTTTCGCTGATTTGTTTTCAACTCTGCTCAATATTTGCTTACAGAATCATCACCAAATATTTCATTTCAGATTACCGAAACTGTTAAGAAAATTGGATCTACGGAATATTATGGATAATCAAATATCTGCTTATGATTACAAAGCAAAAATATCCTTGTAAAAATTCACTATGATGGAAACAAAAGTGAAGAAAATGAAAGGAAATAAAATATATAGTCTTTTTGCGAAAATTTTATTACTTTGGCAGTGTGATCTTTAATTCTAGCTGCAAAATTAAATGTAATTTTGCTTTTTCTTTTCAATGAACAATGTCTGTAGCACTTTTGTTTTTTCATATTGCCAAAATTTCTTCATTTTTCTTCGTTGTATTTGCGAATTGCTAATCTTATTAATTTCATTTTTCTTCGCTGTATTTGCGAATTGCTAATCTTATTAATTTCATTTTTCTTCGCTGTATTTGCGAATTGCTAATCTTATTAATTTCATTTTTCTTCGCTGTATTTGCGAATTGCTAATCTTATTAATTTAACTGTTCTTTTGCCTTAATATAATATAAAATCTTTAAGCCATGTTCCCGACATTAAAGACTTTCATGAGACATCTATATTCCCTTTCGAAATATGATTCGACCTAAAATTCTGTTCATGTATATAAAATTCTATATCAACCTTGAAAGGAAACTAGCTATCGTGGAAAATTCATTCCCGTTTTCCGAATATAACTTTTGATCTTTACATAATTGGACAGTATGTTTACTTGTTTTTTAGTTTATTAATGTATTTAATTAATTGTCTCTCCATTTATATCATTGAAATGGAACAAATCTTTATATCAAGATAATTTCAGATATATCCTATATTCAACATTAGTAAGTATTTCATTGATGGTTTTTCAAAAAAATAATGAAATTCTGGTTTTTAAATTTCAGAAAAGTGTTATTTTTCCTCATTGAGTTAACAAGAAATCAATCGTTTTCGTAACCTTTGAAAATGAATAAGAAAAAAATTCATTTTTTCCAATTTTATAATGATATGTGAAGCTAGTTTGTTAACTGAAATTAATAAAGCCTTTCCATGAGGAATGAGTATGTAGTATGAATGGGTCTGTTGATGTACCAGCCTGAAAATATGGCTAAGCATAGTGGAACCCGATATTTCTATTATCTGACTAATTTAAGAAACATTTATTCCTTTTTCATCTGGCATTTCAAATTCGAGATTTTATTGTCAGATAATACAAGTTTCCAGCTTGTGTCAAATTTTAACTCAAATCTTCGTTTCCATTTCCACCTTCACATTTTTTTATAAAACTTTAAGAATTTAGGAATTATCAATAGATGCAGGCCTTAATAATAGCAGATCATCATGAGTAACAATTTCTACTTCCATTTTTTACTTTTTTTAATGGTCGATCTATTCCTCATTGTTTTAATTTTTGAAAACTTTGCAAAGCTTGACTTTCACAAAGATAAAACAATTGTTTTCATATCCGAAATAACTTAGCTCAACATTTAATCAGGAAATAATGATATTTTTTGAAGTTATGGGGAAAACCATAGCTTGCCATGAAATATTGCTTTCAGTCAGTCTCAAATTCTGGATTGATAGTAAATTTAGTACTGCTTCTAAAAAATCAAGAAACCAAAGTGTTAACCGGTGATCCTAGTAAAGCAGGCTTAGAAAAAGTTCTTTCTGGAGGAATGGAAACAGTGACTATGCAAAAGCTTTTTTCAGCAAATAATTAACAATTCTGGAAGTTATTTCCTAATGATTATGGCACAAAACATAGAATTTTGTGCGACAAATAGAACGGAAGACAAATAAGCTACTCGATCAAGAACTAATGGCACTTTTCGGACGTTAATCTACTCACAATATTAATCTTATTTCGTCGAACCATCGGCGAATAACTTGTGGAAGTATTAATTTATTTGCTAAGAAGTTTTTATGTTAATTCTTTTGTTGCAGTCACCGACCGTTTTGTAGTTCATAAGTGGACACTTAAAATCCATTCTTTCCAATAGGTAGAAAGAGGCTAGATGACTAAGTTCTTAGATGTAGAATAGATATGGTAAGAAAATGCGAATTTTGGTCTGATTGCACAGAACTGTTTTACGACAAAATCGAAGTTCGAGCTTTATTTTGCATCAAGACTACTTCTAATATGTTAGCGTACAGTATTGATAACTGCTCGCTATTGTTAATTATTGAGAAGTTAATGAATTTTGCGAAAGATCTATATAACTGAACTGATGCATATATTTTAGAATGCTGTTTTCCTTTGATTCAAAAGTAAAAAAAATTAGTCTATTTCAATAAAACCTCTTCCATTTGAAAATTCATAGTCCATAAACAAATTTGTTAAATTTCAGCTTGTCCACAGGGTGAAATATTATCTTTTGTGGACAAGGAGATAACGATGATAATTGCATTGTAATTTAATTGTTAAATATTAGTTAAATCTAATCAGCATTCATCTTAATTGAAATTTAGGAGTCTACTAATCCTGATTACTCTACTGGATTAGGAAAAGTTAAATTATTTGTGTATGTCTATATGCTACAATAAAAGCACGCTATATATATATGTGTGTGTGGTGTGTGTGTGTCTGTGTGTGTGTGTGTATGTGTGCGTATGCGTGCGTGTAAAGTTCTGAGTTAACTCATCCATTGTTGGCTTTAATTAATAAAGAAACTCCGCTAATCTTATTTGACTTCAATAATGTGGGTCAAACTGTTTTTTTATTTTTTTATACTGATCATTGTTTCTACGAATCCTATATTGTTCAGCTTTGAAAATAATTGAAAAAGTATTGAAATCGTGTTACAAAGCTTAGTTCAAGCTACGTCATTTTTTTTTATGGAGCAATAAGCGCCAAATGAAAGTATTCTCGTAAATATATGAAATATAAAAAAAAAAAACCTCAACTTTGTTAGTTTTCGTCAGCAAATTATTGTTCCAAAAGTATTAATACCTTTCCACCGGTAAAGATGTTTCAAAATATTTTCCTTTGATTCAAAAGTTAAGAAAAATTAGTCTATTTCAATAAAACTGAAGTTTATTCCCCACATATGTATTATTTCTGAAGTTTCTAATTGCCTGTAAAAAATGATATAACTGAAGCGGAGAATAGATTTTGAAAAGTACTAATGAATAAAACAAAATCACCAGTGTTTATTTTCTTTTGTCATTTTGGTAAATAACACAACTTTACTCATCGGAAATATCCCTAGGACGAGAACTTGCTGATAACAATCAAATTGATTCCAATATCGATGTAATACTCCTAGAGTGATCTTACATTGAAGTTTGTAAACCTAAGTTCAAGTATTATATTTTAATCTTTTTCTTTGTAAGTCTTGTGAATGTTATTGAAGATTCGAATGCTTGTTATAGAGAAGCAAAGATCCAGTGGTAATGAAGAGTCAGGATTGGCTTTAATAAATATTGATAAAAAAAGATCCAACATCAAAAGAAACCACTGTTTCTATTTTTTTCTCTTGCTGCTGCACTCTGTAGCCTCTACGAAAACTACTGATCAGAAGCTCTTCCTACAGTAGAAAGACATTCTATCAAAATGATTTGTTGGGAAGAAAATATGCATGAATTATGTAGCATATTAGCATATTTTGAGATGCAGTACTTCTGGATCATACAATTTTAAAAAATTGCAAATAGGTTACTTGAGCAGTCATTCGGTTCATTTCAGAATTGCCAATGGACAATTTAGAAGAGCTGAAAGATGGCACTGATGGCGCTTCAAATACCATCACTATGACCTGATTATCAATGTTTGTTCATTCCAAGCAAAAAAAAAATTAGCATATTTTTGCATACAAGAGATAAAAGATATGAAAAAAGCGATGGTTTTTGTCATTTACTCACCTGCAATTCGAATCGCACTGAAAATATGGCTTTTTTGTATAGTACTTGTTACTTGTGCATTGTGAATATCTATTTCTTCAATGCAGTATTTTCTGGAGTGTAAGAATAGTAGGAAGTAGATTCAAAAACTAAACAAATGAGTGTTATTTACGTAAGTGATTTCCCATATGACCAACTGTACAAGTAAACTGAAATTTTCTATATTCTATCAACATCAACTGAAGCCTTTCTAACTTCCTCATAGAAACTTTCATATTTTGTTGAACCCCAACAGTTCCACAAGGAAGAAACGAACATCAGCTACATATTTCGAATAAATTACAGGTTTGAGATCTCACAATCATTTTTTGTTCATTTTATTCTCCACAAATCTCCTTATTCCGATGAAGTCACCACTTTATAATTATATTTTAAGTATTTCTATTCACATGTAAATTTGCTCTTGGCAATAAAAAACTCTATGATTATAAGAGCATAATGCTTGCAAAAAACGAAAAACCTCTTTACATAAACGATTTGCTTTAGTCAATTAATTCATCGGAGTACGAACTAGACATTAAAGGACGCCTGAGTGACCTTTGAACTTCCCCACCCTTTCTGTTTAAAATGTCACAAGTTGCCATTTTCTTTTCATTCTGAAATGTATTAGTCAGATATAGCCTAGAAACTTTGAGGTTCTTTCTCCTTTCATTACTTCTTTTTTCTATATATACATATATCATATATATATATATATATATATATGTGGTGTGTGTGTGTGTGTGTGTGTGTGTATCTTTATGTAAGCATGAAACATTTTCAGACTTAGAACGTAATTCGTCTCAACAAATTTACTCACCGTCTCCATACAAGCTTCTTAAAAAATTTTCCTCTGTTTTTTGCTCCATTTTGCACTGATTCAAACTAACTTAGAAGCTTTTTACTCATGCTGAACTTTAGAAATGACAAATTCCAGTGACTAAACCTGAAATTCTAATTCTGACAATAATGAGTGGTACAAAGAACTGTAAAGGAAGGATATTTCCATCCATGAAATGCTTCAAAATCCAATGTTTCTAAGCAAAAAAGTATTTAAAAAGCGATAAACAAAAAGATTTTTTTTAATTTTATAATAGCATTTCACTGATTGTGAAGAAAAATGAGGAAGCATTTTTTTATTTTCATATCACAACACTCACCAATTTTTCCCATCTTCATTATTACTTCTATAAATTCAAAATCTTTGATCGAAACAGTGCAATAATCACTAACTTTTTATAAATGACATTATATCTCCATTGCTGATGTCAGTCATCGTTCAATAATAAATTTCGAATTTGCTAACATACTCTACCTTTTATACTATGTTTTACTACGAGATTATTAGATTACTTTTTTTAGATTATTAGATTAATTATTAGATTACTCTACATTGAAACTTATAAATATATTAACTGGAATAAGTCACTATCGCAGTTACCATTGTGCAAACAAGCATGTTACCCTTATTTGTATAATCTTAATAAATGACAATTAGGCTTAACTTCATTTATTTTTCTTTTCCTGGGAACTTTTTGGAGAAGAACAGTTCTCGCTTCGACTAATTGTTAAATCCGAATAAAAAGTCGACACACAAGAAAAAGGTACATCTAACATTAGTGTTGTGCTATCGAAAATCGGAACTATTACTGCAAAGTGTTGAGTAGGTGCCCTATTAGGTGTGGATAGATAACCTAGGAAGGAAGTTAAAATGACTGGAGACAAACCGTATCACCTTGTTCTCGAAGAATCGACCCCCAACTTTGCAGACAGAAGGCCTAAACGATATTATTGAGGTTAGACGGTTATCATTAAAATGTTTCAAATATTTAATCTTTTTAACGCATATTTTCTCAAAAAAAAATTCCCATCCTGTTTACAGTAACATTGAAAATGGCATCGAAATGACAGCGATTACTTTCAATAAATTTTCCTTTCAATTCATTTATTCAACTTCAAAAGAACATTTCAAAACAGATCACAAATCGATGTCACGCAAATCGATTCCTTTATTGTCCTTTTTTGTTTCATTTTAATTAATTACTAAATTGGAGATGAATTGACTAAAAGTTATCCTGTTTTTTCTTTGTTATTGTTAAATTTAAACTGAAATAAAAAACGGTACTAAACATTGTTTATTCTAACCTGGACCATACAAAACAAAATTCTCAATTAAATTTGTATTTTTCTTTTCTTTTCTTGACATAACCATTAATTCAAAAAAAATAAGCAAATAAGCATATGCCATTAAACTTTTGTTCCTGCATTTATGATTCCTTTCATATTAATTGCGGAATAATCACAGCCCAATACTAAAATCGAACTGTTGTAAAACCAACAAAATAGTTTAATATTTACGTCCATTGCATTCAAAAACAAAAAACCTTTCCCATTTCTTTGAATATAAAAGCTTAGATTATGCCTTTTATATTTAATAATGAACAGAAATCCAATAATTAAAAAAGAAATTATCCTCAAAAAATGAATTGAAAATAGTCATAGAATGAAGTAATAAGTGAGCAATATATTTATGTCCCCTTATTCCCTCATTTCCTGAAAGCACTTAACATAATGAATTGGTCGTTAGAATGATCCTTGATGTATTGCTCATTTTTATTCATAGAGGGCTTCTTTTCACATTTTATTTTCTCTTTTTTGAAAAATGCCTACAAATTCGTGAACAATTATTGATTTTATTATTTTATGAATAATATTCATTGATAATGTCAATTTTTCTTGTAATCAATGAGAAATATGGCTAAAAAATACTTTTTTTTATTATTCTTTTATGAGAATTTGCTATGATATTTGGAAATTATAATTTGAATGTTTTTTAAAAATAAAAAATAAGAAATATTACGCAAATTTTCTATGAAAGCTTTCATTTTACAGTCATTTCAAATATTTATTTAAACCATTCTTCTTCCAAATGTTCACCATGAATGTCTTTACATGAATATGTGATATATCATTGTTGTAAACCAAATGATAAAGAAAGACTTTTTGTTCAAGTTGATGATTTTGTACAGACTTTATTTTATTCAGATTGAAAAGGATTACAATGATCCATCAGTGTAACTATGACAATTAGCATTCATTGATTTGATCATGTCAGCAAATCTCAAGCTATATAAATTTTCTTCATATGGTGAGGTAAACACAATGCTGACAATATTGAATAAATTGAAGTAATCCGAACTCGAACTCTTCATTTACAACCACTTTAACCACTAAGCCATTGTACCCATCTACCCATCAACCAACGTCCTGTTAATGAGTTTAATTATTTTTCTCAATGAATGCTTATCCGTACTACTTAACATCGGGGAATTGGGATGCAGTCCCCCGCTCCATTGGTGAATGGCAAGACGAAATACTTTTGCTTTAGTTAAATGCACTGCTCGTTGGTTGGTTAAAAATTCAATAATTTTCCCAGGCAGCCAAGCATCAAACAGTTCGGTTCACTAGCAAGTTTGAAGCATTTTGCTTAATTAATGCATGAGAAATGTTACGTGAGAAATGATACGTTAGAATTTACTAATAAAAATTAAGAATTAAAAAATTTCAATTTTAATTGAATCTCTTCGTTGAAAGTGTCTTCAAACTTGGCATCATTTGTAAATTTCTATGGGTGTATGTGTGTATGTATGTATGTGTGCATGTGTGTGTATATGTGTGCGTATGTATGTATGCGTGTGCGTGTGTGTGTATGTGTGTGCATGTATGTGTGTATGTTGGTTGGCAAAGTTCCACTGCTTTTTTGGAAGGGATGGGAGAACACGTCCGATTTACTGATTGCCAAGTCTCGTTATGTGTAATTCCATTGAAGTTGAATGTTTTAGTTGATAAATTAGTTCAAAAAAGTGTCATTTTTACACACCTTTGTTCTGATCCTATTTTAATCACTTTTTCTTCTCTCACGTAACAAGTAAACGGTCACGTAGCACATAAACAATTTGTTGTTTCTCTTTGTTCCATTCTGTAACATATCAAAACCTTCAATTTTTCATTGTCTCATTGTTTTCGTTTCTTTCTCTAACTCTTGTTTCGCTTTCTTTTTTTATTGCTTTTTTCAGGCGATATACAAACATGATAAATTGATCGTTAAAAAAGTGACACTCAGAGAGAGAGAGGGAGGGAGAGAGAGAGAGAGCGAAAGAAAGGGAAAATTGCCCGAAGCCAACAGTAAATTAATTTCCCTTTTCCTCTCTATTTCATCTTACTTCTTATTTTATTGTAACAATTCTTTTTTTGATTACGATTTTTACTTGGAAAAATTACACTGTGCTGGCTAATTCATTATGTTGGACAAGGGGATGGAACTGAACATTACATTTCGTCTACAACTTTTTGATTAAATTTTACTAATTTTTTTAATTGATAAGTTGCCGGAATAATTTAAACGGAATAGAGTTTCAAAGGAATACCGTAAATTGAAAACAATAAAATAAAACCACATAATTTATCATGTAATTTATCCTTTATCAAATGAGATAGAGGAAACATGTAATAGATTAGCAATCATGATATATTATCCGATCTCTTTACAGTGATTGGATTGAAACCAGTTTCATATTTTACTGATTATGCAAGAAGAAAGTGGTTTTTTTTCCTCTCTCTCTCACTCTCTCTCTCTCTT
>NW_018108188.1:717787-735914 GCF_000183805.2 Loa loa | reverse complement strand
TTTTCGTTTTCTCTCTCTCTCTCTCTCTCTCTCTTTCGACAGAGGAAAAGGAAAAATAGGAGAAGATAATGAAGGAGAGTAATTATCGAATATTATGGATTCTTCTTCTCATTAGGTGGAATTTTTATTCAATTCACCACACAGAAATGGCCATTCTATTATTATCTACTATAAAGGATTACGGTCACGAGTTATGAAAAAATTTTTGAAGAAATTCCGAAATTTTTGAAAATTTGAACATGCCAATGAAATTTGACATTTGGTTTCTTTGTCGAAATGTTGGAAGTAATCCTGAAATTGACGTATGGATTGAAAATTTTGCACTTGAGCAATGTTGATTTTAAGTAATTGGAAGGGAAGGATTGTGGTTAGATGAAAAAGTTGAACTAAAGATCACTGAAGAGGATCTAATATTTAAATGTTGCAAAAATTAGCATTTTGGAAGACACATGTCAAGAATGTCGTGATGAATCATCGTAATATAGATTTGATAATTTCAGAGAGCAGAGCAAATTTGGCATTAGTTCCTAGCTTTACGACCAAAACTTAGTCATCATTCCAACCTTTAACATTATTTATGATCGAGCACCAGAGAAATGAATGATAGAGATGTCTCTTAGCATTTTCTGAATAAAATGACCTATCTAGAAAAAAGAGATAAAAGGTGAAATAAATGATAAAGACAAAATGAATAATTTTGCACGATTTAGGTCTTCATATCTCCTACATAATCACTTCTAAAAGTTCAGGCAAATAATCTTTTTCTGGTAAAATTCAAATTTCTTTTGTCACCCAAAACATCCTTAACAAGCATATAATTTTGGAGCAGACATTCCAATTGCATTTTACTCCAGGTGAAACGAATTTGTATTCTTATCAAGCTTACTGTGTTATCAAACTTATTGCATTTAAATTTACGAATTAAAAGCAAAAGTTGAAAAAAGTAGTTCAAATTCTTCCTTGCAAATATTTGGGAAAGCTATCAGATTATTGCTTTGATATTTTGAAAAAGAAAGAAATTAAAAGACTTGAAATTTTTTCATCATGCAATAACAAACTAAATTTGGGCACTTTGTTAGCATTTTCCTTTATTTCGATAACATTGACCACTTCCATCTAATAGGTTCTTAATTAGCAAAGATGAACCCATATTGAAATGGATTTAACCGCCATCTCATTGATTTCTTTCCTCAACCAGCAATTAACAACCTTTTGATGTAAAATACTTCTCATCGTTTGCTTTAGCTTTTACTTTGCAGTTAAATCTATTTGACTGTGTTATACTTTTAAATTCAAATTTAAAACATCAATTCCAAATGAAATTTCTCAATAAATGAAAGAAGCTGGTTGAAGGAAAATTCCCAATTTTATTTCATGCAAAGAAGTTTTCAGCTGTGAATTTCTCGGCTTAACGAGAATACATTGGAATAATTCAATGCAGTGAATTGCTGAAACTGTCATAAAATTGAAAAAGAGCTAGAAAAAAAAAAAGGAAAGGAAATAAAGCTGAAATAGTAAATTTGATAGAGATGGCTGGAGAGATGGCGCGTCCTGCCACATTTACTTCATTCAAGGACGATTGTTGCGGTTTTCAAAAATTATGACTTTATAACGAAATTGGCAACAAAGCCAACACATACTGGAAGAAACCCATCCATATTGTCCTCTAACATACTGCAAAGTGTGTTTCTTCTATAACGAAGAAAAACAATAAATTGTCTAAAAGATATGTCTCATTCATTTTTAATTTGAAGTTACCATATCAAACAGTTAAAATTCTTAATTTCCTTCCCTGTTTTTCTCAGCCTTATTATTTTACAATTTTTTCTTGATTTTTATAAATTATTTAATTTAAAAAAATTTCAATAGCTGAATAGATGAAACATTTTGAAGCATAAATTTCGAACCTTTTCCAGAAATCTGATGTAAAAGCTTAAAATGAATTGAAGTTGATCAGTTACTTACGAGAAATAGTTGCACTGAAGATTGCTTTTGTAATCTCGATTTTCATTCAGTAATCGTCGTAATGAAATTTCCTTACCTTATGTTCATTAGGCGTGGCTGATCACGTGATTTGTGCATTATTTTGCATTGTTACTTGTAAAACGCATTTACGATACCATTTGTCGAAACATTTCTTCCAATCAATATTATTAATTAAGAATAGTCAAGGGAGTATAAAGTACAAAAATTATGAATTCTTGCATAAATTTAATTATTTGTAAAACAAATTTACGATATCATGGCTTTTTCCTTTTTTTTTTTTATTGACAAAACAATAAATGAGTGATCAGTTGTTCAAAAAAATGGTTGTTTTAAAAATTTCAGCTGTCTAGAACATGTTGTTCAAAAGAGTTTTTCCTTTTTCGAAGAACTGATATTGAAGATAGTAATATTTTTAAAGAGAGAATATCATTTAGATAGACTGAATCACAATTTTTTTCTTTTATCGGTTATCACAGGAAAAAGGAAGATAAAGGATTAAGGAATCCCTTAAATCTGAATTTTGGAATTAAATTTTAAAATTAATAAAAATTTTTTCGATTCTTGTCAACAAACTTTTACTAGCAATTATGTCCTAAACAACTTAGCTGAAATTTTTAAAACAACCCGTCTTTTGAACAATTGATCATTTTTCATTTACTCATTGTTTTATGTTTATAAAAAAACAAGTAAAAAACCATTTAAAAGAGGATTTTGTTAGAAGAGGTAATTCATGAGCCAATTCGTTGTCAAGTATATATTTCGAATAACATGAGTAAATGCAATATTGATTATTAGAACATCAAGAATCTGTTGCGCCAACAAATCTTATAGAAATAGCTTTATAGTTAATCACCGAGATAACTGATACTATCTGATATCTGATTAGTTAAGCTATTAGAAATGTAACTCGTACTACGTGGTACCACTATCAACGCTGTTTTTTCGATTTCGTTGAAGTTATCATCAACATGGTCAATGCCATCATTTCATTCTTTCTTCTTCCCCCTCTTTTTTAATGTTTGTCGCTATGCAGTGATTTTCTTTGTATTTTCAAAATCATAAATTTTCCACATCTTAGTCCTCACCTAAATTAATCCCTGCCCATTTTACCCATTTTCAGTTCAAACTTTTGAAACAGTAAAGGTGGACAGATGAATGAAGGATTGAGCCTCATCAAAAAATCCATGAAAATTGGCATTTGTTCCCAGATAATTAAGGTGTTCATAAAGACATTTACTGGTTTTCTGAATACCTATGCTTCTCTGTGTTAATATTACTATCACTACTGCTTTATCATCCATAATGGCTCAACCAATCTTGAACAAATAATCAGCTGTCTTGTATTATAAATGGTGAAAGGAAATGATAAACAGTAATAAGGAAGTTATCCTAAAAGATGAGGATTAGTAATCTAAATCCCTCAAATTATGTAAATTAATAACTATAATTACTATTATCTTTCCTATTACTATTAAATTTTGACACTAATCTGAAAGATATTATTTGTTACTACCATTATTACTCTACTTATTGGTATCATCAAAAGAAAAGCAATTAAATTTTACATGAGAAATATTTGATGAGACAATAAAAGCTCAACGGATGGAAGAAACGGGACAAGGAGAGTAAGAAGGGATAAAGTATTGAGAGAAAATGTGTATATGTATCGCAGAGAGAGTTATATATTAAAATATAATATATTTAAAATTGTGACAATAACCACTTTGAAGAGCATCATTCTGCAATACAAATCACAAAATCATAAACTCTTTGAGACAGAGTGAGAGAGAGGAAGAGAAATGGAGACGGATTAGTCATAAATTTTTAATAGCCGAATGTCTTTTGTGTCCCCGCTTAGATATCACTATCTCATGTACCTACATATAAGTCTGAGTGTAGTGGTGTGACCAGATAAATCTTCTACGCATTGAAGAATTACTCCCAGTAGTCCTTCTTGTAAAACATCATTGACCTATTCCCTTATTACTACTGATCGACTGTCACATATCCATATCGGTACATATATCATTGCAACCTTTTTCTGCTTCACTTCTCTCAAGTTCATAAAAAATTGAATTCCTAATTTTCTTCCAAAATGAAACATTTCCATGTCTGAAGGTATGTGCAATGTATCATTTGTAGTGTTTTAAAGAAATGCTGAATTTTGTGGGAATTGAAGTTACAATAGGAATGAATGAATGGATCTTTTATTTAAGCTATTTCATGAAAGGCTGCGATAATTTCATCACTCAACTGAAAACGGAATTCAGAAAGAATACAGATTCAGAAAACAGATTATAATTATAAATCTATTTGATCATTTTTCTTTCGCAACCCGTGTGAAATAGACTTCAAAACTTCGGTCATTTCACCTCTATCAATCAGTTTAATGGATTTGAGACACTTTCCATCTATGCCCTCATAATGAGATCTATTAATACGGAATTTTTTTCAAACATCTTTTGCAAATTTTGAAACTCACTTGAACTATTCTAAAGAGTATTTTAATATACTTTGTCGACGCTGTAGGTTGCTAATTATCTAAAATAATATCATTATCGAATGGATGTAATCATAAAAGTGCTGCGTAATTTTAAAGAATACGAGCAAATTTCATTTATTCATTTAGAATCGATACATATCTTCGTTCATCAATCATTTCTTACAGCATTCAAAAAAAAGGAAAAAAATTCATTGCTTAAAGAAAGAAGCAAAAATTGTAATACAAAATAGCTGAACCAAAAAGAGGCTGAATATGTTTTCGAAATAAATCCACGAAGAAAATCTTTGTCTCATTTACAGAAGTGACTTTTTTTTTTTGTTCTTATTCTTGAAATTATCTGAGAACAATTTTTGCTAAAACGTTTATCCTTTGATGATTTATTTGATGCAGTAATTTGTTGCCCTAAGGGCTTTCAAATTACGGTTTCATAATGATGCTTCGAAGTTTAAGGACGCATATGGCAGATTGGTTAATGATGCACAACTGTTGCCAACGTGAACAGGAGTGATTGTTTTAGAGTTCAAAACCTATCGGATGATTTTGCAAATGAAATCACGTTTGAATAACTTAATATGTTATTAATATGTTACAAATAGTATTTAACATATTTCTAATTATCTCTAAAGTCAAATGGAATGATGACAAATCTGTTTATACCTGTTTAACTATATGTCCTTTTATATATAATCTGATTCCCAACATTCAATGGCTTTTGGAATGTATGTTAAGATTAATTGATAAGAACATGCATTTTGCATTAAATCTATGAAACATTAAGGCCGCATGTGAAATGAATAGCTTGCTATCACTCGATGACCATACGAAAACTTATTTTTACAAGTTTGGAGAAAGTCTTGGATCAACGTCACATTTTAAAAATTAACAAATTATTGTGTGGGCGATGTGTTATCGTTTTCTTGAAATGAGGACAAACTGAAAATAACTTTTATTTATGAAATTTCATTTTCTCTTAGCATATGATTTTTTTCCTTTTTTTTTGTTTGAATCATATATTTGCTAATATTCTTTGAATCGTGTATACCTGTCGATGTTGGAGTCAATCGGTCTTGCTTATCATCAAAAATTTGTTTGCCCACTATGCTACCGTCTCAATTCTTGGCCCAAATTATTCATCATCTATATATGCAAATTTTGCATTATCTTATCAGTATATAAGCATTTTGTATTATAAAATCGAAAAACGTTTGTTGTTTTTTTTTTTTTTCAATGAAGAATGAATTTTCACTCTGTTTTTCATCTCTATTAGTGTATTGTAGCTGTTTGAATGGTACGAACAAGAAATAGAAGAGTTTGTCCAGCTTTATTTCGAACTTAGAATATCTTACTAAAACCTCCCTGAATCTCAAATTATTCTTTTATAATTTGCTATTTTATTAGCAGCAAAAGAATCATTAAACACAACTAATATGAAGTTTACACACAGCTTACCAGTAGGAGGGTAAAATCACGATGAGTGGTGCTGTTGGAATTAGATTTTATTTTGTATAGTTGACTTTAAGTGCTAGTTCAGTGGGATATCGCGGAGATAAAAACTTATGAAGATAATTTATCAATTTCAATATGATTTGATGAAATTTTAATTGCAGCTTTATCTCGTAATTTATAGTTCTGTTTAAGTTTATCAAACAAAAAATTGTGACAAATCAATTGGATTCATTATCACTGAAAAATTTTGAGGAACGATTGAGTATTGATAGTATTAATACACGTTTTGCATCTCACTAAACGGAATGATATTAGATAAGGAAAAACTGAATTCATCGTATTTATTTACAGAAAGATCGGTATATGTGGGAGCCAACGAAGCCGAGGAAAAATTTTTAATGCGATCGATAACTTTCTGAGCAATTCCTCTTTTTCTTTTGGTAAGTTATGCCTATTTGAAATATTTATTTAGGAAAAAAAAAATTGATACTAAGTTTGAAAGTGAAATTTGTGACTGAGAAAACTTACCAACTATCGTTTATAGATCAAGTATTTCGAAAAAAAAACGAACAGGCATTTCAGTACCTTTTGTAACAATGGAAAGATACGTGACGTCTAAATACGTCACTTGTTAATTAATTAAGTCTGTGTTTATTATTTGAGGACTTTTGCAACAAATCTCCAAAATTTCCAATGCTAAGTTATCAATTAGTTATTGTACCGATACATTCTTTGCACCGATCTTTACTAATCAATATTTGGGCGCACCGAGTGTTAATAAATAACTATGATTTAAAAAACTATCCTAAAAAATCCTAAAAAACTAGTTTTAAGAAAAAAGAAAAACTAGCCTAAAATTAAGAAACTAGTTTTTATTTATTTATTTTTTTTCGAAATATAGAAGTGAAACTCAAGTAAATAAAACTTTTTGCAATTTATTCATTAGAATTATCTTAAACGAAAAAGATTGGATTTCACCTCTGAGAAAAACAAAAAAGAACTCGTGAAGATTGTCCGAAATACTATTTCATTTAAAAAATAAAAATTGTGATTAATCTCATTCTTTTTTAACTTTTCCTGCAAATATAGTTTGGAGTTTCTTCTCCATTCATCGTCCATCCACTCATTCATTCATTCATTCATTCATTCATTCATTCATTCATTATTCATTCATTTATTCATTTATTTATTCATTCATTCATTCACTCATTCATCCATTCATTCATTCATCCAATCCATCATCCTCTCATTCTTCCTCCTTTCTCCTCCACTTTTTCTCGCTCAAATCCAACTATTCAACAATTTTACTCATCAAAGGGAGAAAAAAGTTTCGGAAGCTTAGCTATAGCATTTTCTCCGCTCTTTTTTCAATTATTCGAACAACAAATATTTTTGGCCTTTCTTTGGTTCTTTCCAATCGCAGCAATAATTCAGGCATTCAAACTTATATTTTAGTCACTGTTTCATCTGTTTTTTTTTTCCAAAAAAGAATTTTAATTGACGATTTTAGCCCATTCCTTCGCATCGCCTTTAGTGTGATTGCATCTTTTTTTTTTTTTTTTAATAATTTGATGAGTCGAAACGAAAATTTTCACTAAAAATTCATTCGTTCTATTCTTACTTATTTAAACTTTTGGTGGATGCAAAATCATTTTCTTATTAAATTTTAATCCAAATTAGAACAAAAACAAAGATTTTTTCTTAAATTTATGCACATGCATTGTAATTATTTACTTTATGATTAAATTGGAGTTATATTTATTATAATATAACTGGGAAACTTAAAATAACTTGTAATTAAAAACAGAAAAACTTAGTCTTGGACTCAATTCCAGTCAGTGACTAGGAATTATTACATGATTTAATGGCATGGAACCGACTGGCATACATATATACAAAACCAAATTTGTTTCAATGATTATCGGGCCATAAAATGAAGCGAAAATAAAAAGGGAATTTAGCGAAGCGCTCATAAAATACAAATGACATATGACCTGCAGCATTTAAATATAAACGATGTATTTTGAAATACCTGTAAACAGCTGATGTCACTTATCGATATCGTAAAAAGACAAGCTTATCATGAATGATATTATTATCCACTTTTGATTTACAACTTAGAAAATCCAACCATCACAGCCATTTCGATTTATGATTCATGGAAAAAAAAATGTTTTATACAGTTCTACTTAAACTGTAGATCATCATCAGCCTATAATTATATTCGAATATATTCAAATCATCCACATCATTTGTTTGACCTGTGATATCTATGTAGTAATTTCTTAAACTGTAATACTTGTATGACTGTTGGATGATAATTACTTACCTGTAACTTCTATCCATGACATTCTGCATTAATTTTTATCTGCTAAATTGTCTGCGAAACTTCAAGATTAGTCATTTTTCTTTCTTCAGAAAGCACATCATGACAGTTTTGATAGTGAAGAATAATAAACGGTGTGTACACTTATGGTTATCACATCGTGAAGGATTAAGATGGTGACGAACTGAAGATAGCTGCAAAGAGGTGAGATGAGTAGTAACTGGAAGTAACCAGGTGGGGAAAGTAATTAGTAACTGAGAGTAAGTGAAGGTGGATAAGGTAAGTGGAGTTCACTTCCTGTTCACTTATTTGTTCGTTATGTGTGCAGTGAGAAGTTTTATCTACTACTGCCCTCATGTATATGTACCTAAACACATTCACATTCATACACACAAATAATTTTCTTAAATTTCTCAAGCGCAAATCGTAGAGTTGTGCCATTTGCGCATTATAAGCATATAAGCATACCTTATAAGCATACCTTTGCTTAGGACAATTTTTGGGTCACATTTAAAGGATGCAAAAAACTAACCACTGCAGTGATTGAGTGAAACATTAAAGAAATGAGGTTCTCTCCTCTTTCCTTCACGAAATTTTTTTTCTTTTTTTTCATAAAAAGACAAGTTAGTAATTGAGCCGGTTGTTTTTACTCCATTTCTCTTTCTTGAGAAGTGAGTGGAGCAATTTGGTGATTGTTACTTGTCACTCAAAATGCTACTGCGATGAACAACCATGTCACCCAATCTTCAATTCACGTTTTTTCTCAAATAAACTTCTACTACTCAATCTCTAAACTCATTATTGCACGCAGTTGCATGCAGTTTGTTTGACCTTTTCAGTACTAGAAATATCTCTTATTTCTGCAACATTTGACCAAGAAAATTTGAACAATCCAAAAAGATAATGTTATCTATTGACTAGACTAAAAGATAATTTCAACTAGTCATAGCTTTCTTTTGCATTTTATACAGAGTCATTCGTAATTGGAGTAAATACCGAATGTTAAATTTCCACCAGGTGATATCAATAGATCAGACTAAAACTTTCCAACGAAATGTTTTTCCTTACACTGAAAGGAATGCCCAAAGACATGCAATTTAAATGCATATATTTGTAGTTAATTTACTAAATTATTTTTAAAGACACGTAGTTTAGTGCTGTTCGTTAAGTTTAATGTATTTTTTTTCAATGCTGCCCGTTTTTTTTTTTTAAATACAGCCAAATTATCATCGATTGCTTATAGCCTCAAGGACAAACAATTTATGAAGTCATTGCCAAAATTTATAAATGGACTAAAATCCTTAAACAATAAAGAGTAATTCGTCCGGTTGTTGCTTTAAATGTTATCTGTGCATGTAATTTTAACAAAAAGGAGCGTTATACTATAAAATGTATACTTTTTCTTTGTTTCGAATTTTAATATTTTCGAAAATTTCACATGACTTTCATGTAACGAGCAGGTGCTATAACAAATCCTGGTAAAATTTAGCATTGCTTCCTCTTTCCTCGAAAAAGCAATTCAACTTGTGTCGTTTTGTCCCTTTTTCATTGCACCCATTTAGATTATCACCCAACTATTTAAATATGATCATATGGTATTTCTCGGATTTTTCAACCACTTTCAGATTTTATATTTATCCTTTAAGATGTAAAACATTAGCTTTCATGTTCTTCCCTTTCTCTTTAATATCATCTTCTTCCTTCTCTCTTATCAAGTGTGTAAGCTGAAATATCATAATATTATTGTCATTATAATTTGTCATATTGTACAAATTAAATCGGAAAGCCAGTCGTAGAATAGGTGAAATCCTTCAGCCATTCAGATAATGCATCAATGTGAATTCATGATTACGATACTCACCTTGTCAAACTATTACTTTTTCTCAATTCACGCTATATACCTTCCATCAGTTAAACAAATGTACGTAAATAAGTAATCAAGACTATTCATCATTGTGTAGAAAGGATTTTCAAGAGATCAAAGTACGATAAAACTTTTGGATTCCTTGCAAATATATCTAAATCTATTTGTATCTGTTCACATATGCATCTATGTGTAATTGAAGCATTCAAAATGTGATTCAGGTAGGTAATAATTGTTGATATTTAAAAGTTGTACGCAGGCAGATCTATCCCTCTGCATATCTGTCACCACAATGCTAACTCTACAACACATTGCGAAATGTTCTATTTTTTTTTTTACATAACTTTCCTAAATAAAGGGCCAGTAAATTTTTAATTTGAATTTTACGAATTTTTGTAAAAGCTCTTTAGTTTTTTTGACTTCAATTAAATTTTATGTTAATCATTGAAAGAATTATAATAGATGCAATAACTAACATACGCTCAGTAATTTTACAACAATATTTGTATGTTAGTGAATTCAATCCGTAAAAGTATCTTTTATTCTATCATACTACTGTACATTTTAAACACACGTATGATATTATCAGATCTTTTTTATTTCGTTTACTATGTTGTTAAATTCGTGAATAACGAACAAAAATACACGTTTGATTTCATTACAATGGGCATTTGCCACTCTTCTCATCACTTGCATTTTCTATAGTAAGTAGGCAATATGAAGCATAATATGTTAAATTTCAATCAAATTTGATGGATATATCTCAGAATTTCCACTTATTATCTTTATATATTTATGAATACTTGTCGAATTAGGAATGTAAATTTGACAGCATAATGGTTAATTTCAAACTTTTAATAGATAAAACTAATCATTCTTTGGCTTTACTCGGAATTTAGATATTTATCATCAAATTCTCCTATTCATTCTCAAAATAGATATTATGTTAAGTACTAATTTATTCTTCCAAATTTCTAGGAAATTTAATTTATTACAATCATCAAAATAATATTTCTCTTTCACTACGAACATACTTTCTGAGAAACATTTCCCAGTTATCATTATTTAATTACTTTTTTAAGCCTTAAAAAGTATCAAAAGTTTCTAACAAAAATTATTCCCTTTTACTGAGAGTGGCGGTTGTGGTTGCAGTTGCAGTTGCAGTGGTGCCAGTAAAACACACGCAATATGTTGTAGTGGGAATACAGTACAGTACACCATTCTTTTTCTTCTACTGTCATCATTTCACTTTCATAAACAAACCACCATTTCATGCATCCTTGGCATGTGTTCAAAATGTGAAATCAGTTTAGTTGGGGTTGATGGGTGACAAACGAAAAGCGATTATTTTCTCCGTCTGGCAATTCATGCGGTTTTGCGCTATGCATAGAACGTTGTCTTTTCTAAACTTTTTACAAAAATTTCAAAGAGAAGAATTTTTTTCTTTGAGCTCATGAGAAGACTGGTTTATACTTTTGGTTGGGAAAGAATAAGACGAAGTATATGTCTCTTCCTATCTTTTACACCAATTTATCTATTTCATCCTGCTAAAAGAAAGTAGAGTCTATTGAAGATAAACAACTTGAAATTGGCGGAAAGTAATCTAAGACATCTATATATACCTGGTATAAGTCTAGCTTTCGCCTTAGGAGTAAATGTATTGTTGAAAACCCAGGTATCCTTCATGTCATCGGCAAATGTCCTCGCATTTTGACTTCGTAAAAACGTCTTATGTCTAAATTCAAGAAAAAAAAATCTATTTGCATAGTATCTCACTGTAATCAAATCATTGAAACTTACACCCCCTATTTTTTTTCTAGGCGTACAAAGCCGGCTATTTGTGAATTGGATCTTTCAGCGTTTTGTGAAAATTATGCATAGAGTCTGAATGAACGAAGTTAATTAAATTACTTCACACTTATTCACAAATCATCTCACCTAGTCAAAACAATGAAATATAACAAAAAAAATCTTTTAGTTTTTTAAAATTTGCAAAATCTGAAACAGCTCATCAACAGTTAAATGTTATTTTCTTACAATTTCGGAAATATTTAGCAGTGAATTTTTCAGTCTTAAGTTTCTTCTCACAAATGTGAGAAAGAAGCACAGTATGCACATTGTCAACTGCTATTTCCTTTATTCTATTCAATGAAAGTGGAATAAATCAAAATTATTGCAAATTACTAGAAGTCTCTCTGTGGTACAATTGTTGACGCAGTCAACGGTAATGGTAGTTTTAGTTTATTCTTGTATATGTGTGGCAATATAAGAATGAACGATGATCTTTTTTTTCCCTTTATTAACTCGTCTTTTTTTTTTTTTTGAATTAAATTTATGATGTTTTAAAAATTCAAGCTTTCTATTGATTTCTTTTATATAAAATTTACGTTTAACATGAAACATCCCTTGATTAGCGAGGTAAGCCCGTGAATGATTTTTCAACTTTTTGTCTGAAAAATTTTTCCAATTCAGAGTATGTCGAATTTATGACATTTTAAAGAAAAAAATCCCATTTTTTCATAAAATCTTTTGCTTATTTTAATGTAAGGAATTACTCTGCTACAAAATTTGAATGAGTGAATCGCAGATGATAATTTTAGCATCAGTTAAATGAATTTTAATTTATTTAATCGTAATAAAACTTGCCGTAATTTCAAAGTAAGACTTACCCCAATTTTTTGATTTTTCTTTTTTATTTGAATATTATATACTCCAAAAAAAAAATACAATTTATCAAAAATATGTTTTTGATAATATTGAATGTGTGAAATGCCAACTACAAATATGTAAAGCCATTTATTAAAAATTTAATCTGTCAACTTCATGATCCATGTTTTTGAAATTAGTTGTATTAAAAAAAATCAATTAAATTAAACTAAGCAGATCGTCAATTTCGGAAGAAATTTCCAATTTTGACATCCCACTTTTTAGTTTGGTTTGATTGATTTTTTAAATTCTGCAGTTACTAGTAGATGATCAAAGAAATATTAGACTTATAATTTGTGGATCACTTAAATGATGTCGTGGTTTCCTTTCTTAGGAATGAATCAGGGCAACTATTGGTACTTCAGCATCGAAAAACTAATTACACTTGATTGTACTGAACGTACTGTTGGCGTACTACATTACTTATTGCTGTTGATATGATTCTATCATCAAAGGTAACCTTAAAAATTTGTTTGGCAACTAAAATCTAAGCAATACTATTTGAGATTTGTTTAACTAGGCATTTTAAGCAAAAATTTTGGTACTTCTCAATTTTTTCTGCTGAAAAAACTGAATGAATCCCAAAAATTTAGGATAACAATATGACATTGAGGAGAGAATCGAAATATCATTAAAATGGTTTGCTCTCTTCTCTTGCTTTTTACATTTAATTGGCACAAATCGAAAGCTTTTTCATTTAGAATTCCATTCAAACCCAATAAAAAACGATTTTTGATGCCGATGATGGTAATAGCACCTGAAGAATCATCAACCAATATAAATGTACTATCAATCTATCTATCCATAACCATAACCCGTTCTTTCCATTCGATGAGTCTCCGATTCATGCCATCCATAAGCTCTTCTGCTACTTTATTTTCTCTCATATTCGGTATCCACACCTTTTTTATTTCTTTATTTTTTCATTCACCAGATCTGTCCTTCCTTGTACACCATTGCACCAAATGTAATGCAACTGCATACAAACACAATTATTGCAAACTTTTGATCCATTCATCATTGGTATACATGAATACATTTTTTTTCTCCACAAATGCAAAGATATTCGTTTTTTTCTTTTTTTGTAAGCTTTAGCAGGAAATAAAGTGCTTTCAATCCTTTACATATATTACCATATTTTGCTGCAAAATAATTTCTCATCGTTTTTTTCGTTTGAAATAGCTTAAGGTAATAAAATCTCAAATATACATGAATATTACTTAGAGAGGAAGTGAGCAATATGCTTGGTTAAAACTAATAAGATGTGTTAAATTTACTTCTATCACTACGATCACCATGACGACTGCGTTTTCATTCACTGTATAGAATATTTTCCGAAATTGCAAAGTTGAAATGCGTTTACCGGAATTTTCTCTAACAAGACTCTTTCAAAACGAATGCATTTTGTCAACCAGTTGGTTAACCTATATTAGAAAAGTGATTATTCTGAATCTGATAGTGACAAGAAGTTATTTTGAATTCTTTGTCCAGTATATATCCTTCTTTCTTCATAATTACACATCTTATTACTCATCACTCTTGTTAGTCAAAATGGTAAAGTAGAACGGCAGAAAGCTGATTGGCATATGATCTTCTTGTCATTTATCCTGAAATTATTTTTTTCCCACCCTCTTTCGACTACCTCATCTCTAAAGTTCAGTTAGAACTTATTGAAAATAGCTTTGAAAAAAACATCGTTTTTAAAATTTTAGAAAAAAGATCTCATGAGATGCATATTATTATTGCTTTTCTAGTTGTCCAATTGATATTTTAAAGTATCGCTATTAATGGAATTCAAATTAAGTTGCAAAATATGTCAGTGGAAAATTGCACACTTCTGACATAAAATGAATAGACTATAAATACATTAATTTAAAATCGTCATTGTCATTTGAAGATACTGTCAGAACAGGATTCACCTTTTTGTTATTTACAAATTGGTTTTACCTTTCATTAAAATTTCATAAGCTATTTTCTTGAAAGCTATTCTTCCTTGAATAACTATAATAAAATTACGGCCTGTTTTTTGATTTCCATGGAAGAATTTTTCAAAGCTTAGATCGAGAAATAAAAAAAGGATTATTTTTGGTGATTCTGACTGAACTTGAAAGATGAGATGGCAGGAAAAGAAAAAAATAATTTCATGCTTAAGAGAAAACAAATTTCCTCAAATATGAGTTAACCTTCCAACAGTCCACAGGTTTTCTTCATCAAACATAAAAATCTGATACAACTAACACTTAAAATAATCTGAAAACATTTACAACCATCGTTAACAAATAAATCAAATCAAGCAATCCACCATTGATGATGAATGTCGGATTTCCCGTTAACATTGGAAACGTTACTGTTTGTAAAGATATATATGTCTGTTAATATAGTTACAAGCCTATAGGCTTTATGCAGTTAGCATCTGTGGAAGAAGAAAAGTTTGCTAAGAGCGTACTTCTTGAAAAGTATATCATAGAAATGTCAACAGTATCGCGCTACTCTTTTGCTCCATAGATTGCTAACAATACATTGTCAGCTCTGTATTATTACCTATTGTTTACAATGTTTTATTTATTTTTGTTTCAGTCTATCTGACGAAGAACCTGTAATGGCAACAAGATAGTAGCAGAAGTATTTTTGTTTGGAAGTTGACCATGCTACAGTAAGTTTTATGAAAAAATTCGATGAGTATCCTTTATTCTTTCTGCATATTATACTTTTTTTGGAATGTTTATTTAAAGGGCGTTTATCAAATTCATCCAAAACGCGATCGTTAAATTTATTTTCAGATTTTACATAAAATTAGAATCTATATGATTACAATGTTGAGTTCTCTACTTAATTGTGTCACTGAAATCTCTAGATATTACTCTTTAGTCGCTGTAAAATGGATAAGGAAATGTATGAAAAAGCTATATTAGTTCATATTAGGCCAATCGGACTATTTGTATTTCAAAAAAAAAAACTGAAAAAAGGTTTCGTAGATTGGAAAATCAGATCAAATACGTCTATTGGAAGGATGATTAAGAACAGTCGGATAAAATTACTTGAAATCTTACTAAATGCAACCAAACAATTTCATATTCAGTTAATTTAGACTTCAGACAGAGTACACAGGTTTAGTTTTAGTTCACGTAATAGAAATAAAAAGAGTTAGTAAATATTTCGTGGGTAGGGATTGATTATGGATAGATAGAATGATGGGAGAGAGTAAAAAGGAGAAAGATAAACTTTTCATCTGAGAAAAAGTGGAAAAATATTTGATTACAACGGAATGTTTTTCATAACTATTAACAAAGTTTGAGAGAAACAATCAAACTTTTTTGAATTTAAACAAAATATTGGCGCTGTTCCACACTTGCCATTTCAGTGGTATATTGTACATTGATACGATTTCAGTAGAAAAAAATGGCTAAACAGCAACTTTTCTTTAAAACTATTTAGCTGAATCATCATGTTCAGAAGGTGAGAAGAGAGAGGAAGAGAAGGTTCAAAACAGAGAGGGATTGCTTATTTTTTTTTCTCTTCAGTTGGCATGCAAAGAAGCGGAAAAGTATCGAGTAACATTTTCCCATTCCTTTTCAACTTCCATACAATTTGTTCACCATAAAGCTCTTTCCCTCAATACACTAAAAACAACAGCGCCTTTCAAGCACTGAATTGTATTCCATCAGAAATTGTTCACGAAATTTCAAACATTATATTTGGAAAGTAGCATTTAAAATAATTCTGTATGTTTAAAATCTCTCTCTTCCTCCCTCTCTCTCTCTCTATCTCTCTCTTTCTCACTGCTCTCTTTTCTCCCTCTCTCTGTTTCTCATGAGATGATGTTTGCCGTGCAGAATATATTCTAAATTATAAAAAGAGATGATGCTTAATTGCTTTCAATATCAAACTTCATCGATAAGAACGAGAGAGGAATAGGTTGGATCATAGATATTTCCATTTAAATATGATTAAATTCATTTGTCTTCTTTTTCTTCGATTTGAATATCAATTTTGATTGTAAAGTTCATAGGTTAACTTTAATACTTATACCATTTCTGTTCAATTCTTCACTCTGTCTATTGCAGAGGGAACAAAACTTCCATCTTCCAAATAGTATTAAAGTGCATGTATATGTTTGCATACTTTTATATGATGCTAGCTATTCAAAATACAGATTTACGGTCCTTCAAATCACCTCCAGTGCACATGAAAATAAAAGTTGGACCGCCGTGATGTATCAGTCAATTGGCTCTAATCAATCGTAGCAATCTCGATCAGTTGTGAAATGATCCGTTATGAGCAGATAATATTTCTTATATCTGTGAAGTCTGTCGGTAGAGTTTCAAGTTCTTGAATGGCTAAAAAGACTGATCATAATTTAAAGGTATATTTGTAGTAAGATAACTATCTCGTCATTTGTTATTCGAATGAGATGGATTGAGTGGTTGGTAATACGGTTAATTAACAATTAAAATGCATCAATGATTTTCCATTAGGCAGACAAATGGACATAATGTGAATTGATATTTTATCTGATCAACGAGGAAATATTTTGTTCAAAAATAAATAGCTATCATCTTCAAAGTAATGCAGCATTTAGATGGCAACAAAAATTTTCGTTCGTCAACTGATTAGCAACATGGAAAGATGTCAACAATAATGCATAGGCTTGGACCAAAATGTTAGCATGAAGGATTAGCTTCAATATTATAGCTTGGCTCTTTAATTTGTGTTAAGTTGAAGGACGACGGGAATTATGCCTAAATAGAATTGCCCTCAGGCAGTGTTCCTATATATATCAAAACAAAATAGTCTAAAAAATCACTTGGGTATGATTCAAGTGTCGCCTAAGAAAATGGACCGCTATTAGTTTAGGATGTACTTAAACTTTAGTGATGGTAAATCTAGAGATTCCCTTCCTTCATTTATTAATTAAGGATTAACATCATCTCTAAAGTAATGCCGCTATTTAGATAGCAACAACAAAAATTGTTCCAGAAGGTGGCATGACCGCTAGTAACCATAATTTCGGTAAATTAATTACTGTCAAGAGTTTTTTGGTTCAACTATTTCCAAATTTGATTTCTTCAGCACTTTCCTTATGAACTCATCGTAACTGCACCAAAATAAGATTCAATTTGAATGAAATCCTTGATAATACACATCCGGCATGAATTGTTCAAACATTCTTAAACCTTTTTCCAGATTATTATTTTAATTTAATTCCGTACGTTACCTCTCTCTCTCTCTCCTTCCTCTCTCTCTCTCTCTCTCTCTCTCTCTCTCTCTCTCTCTCTCTCTCTCTCTCTCTCTCTCT
>NW_018108188.1:706752-717767 GCF_000183805.2 Loa loa | reverse complement strand
TCTCTCTCTCTTCCTCTCTCTCTCTCTCTCTCCTCTCCTCCTCTCCTTCCTTCCTCTCTCTCTCTCTCTCTAATAAGCATCTATCAGTATCTAACCATTAACTCAATAATTTTCTTTTTTTCCTTCCAATAGGTTTGAATGAAAAATGAAATGACCTTTTAAGCTTGCTTACGCATGCATGCATGCGTCAGTTGTGCAGTCGTGCAGTCATGCAGTCGTCAGTTGTCAGTTGTCTATATGTGCGTGTGTATGTATGTATGTGTGTGTGTGTGTGTATGCATGTATATGTGTATGTGTGTGTGTATGTCATTGTTTGGCATTGGTAAACATAATGATGTACTTGGAAATTTTTTTCGCCAATTTTTCTTGCTTTTCATGCTTAATAGATATGTGTGTGCATATGTGATATGATAATGCATATGTACAAATGATATAGCAGCGTAAGATACGCAGAAATAAACAAAATGCAGAAATAAACATCCTTAATTAGCCATCCATTTCAATCTAATTGGGCACATTATTATTAATCGACTAAAAATATTGCACTTCTTATTTGATTGATAGTTTGAATGTTCTTCACTCCTTATGAATTGATTATCAATTGCATTGCTGCATGTAATAATGCATGTAGCATTATAATGTTGCTTGCAGGTTAGTGCTGCTTCATGATAAAAACCTTCAAGCACTTGCTGATAAATGACAATTCTTCCACCATTCCTAATCTGTCATATATTTGTACTATTGAATGTCAACTTGAACGAAAGACTGGCTTATTATGAAAACTTCATCACTTTTATCAGATCTTTATGTTTCATTTCATCACCTGTTTGCTTCTTTGATCAAATATAAATGAAATTAATGTAACTTTTATTGATTTCTGTTCTCCGATTAATGATATTAATGCTCCATAAATGATTGCTTGTAATCTAGCATTGTTAAAATTAAAAGCTAAAAATTAATCATTTTCAGTTTCATAAATTACAATTTATTATAATTTGTTTCAATTTGAACTTAATGCAAGTTTGACTCTAAGTTAAGTAAAAGTCTCAGTTGATGAGGAATTGAAATAGTGATGTTATGTTATACCATACTTCATCGTATCCTTTCCTAGAAGAGAATAGTTAGTTGGATTCTTTCCATAGAACTCGAAATTTCCATTTCGACCAGTGTTGGTGTCATAATAGCCTTCTGAAGTGATGATGGCATGGATGTTCAGTGTATCTTTTCAGTATATCATCCATCCATCTATTCATCCTCCTATTTCATTTCTCTATTCCTTCATTCTTATTCTTCTCTTTATACTATACAGTATTTTAATGAAGAAGTTGAGGCAAGGGGAGTACGCGGGGTACGGGGGTCGGATGCGAGAGAAGACGAGGAGCCAATAGGGTAGGGTTTATTCGATGCATGGCACTATCTCGGTTATCGCAGCAGGTGAACAAGCAGTTTCCGTAATTGTTCATTTTTTTCTAGCATATGCTAATGCTGCCTTGATGGTGAAATATTTCCTTTTTCTCCTCTCTTGGTCTCTCTCTCTCTCTCTTCAAAAAGGGTGAGAGGAGTAACGAAGATAGACAATTCGGCTCTTTGGCAGTAAAATTTCTTCGTTTCCAGAAATTTTTTTGACAAAAAATTTCTTTTTTAAAAAATTTTCGTTTTTTCGGGATTGTTGAAACAATTGCGGTCGTACGACTGAGAGTAATAATGCCCAATCTCTGCCTTCCACTATTTTTATCACTTTTTTCTTTTCTCAAAATTTTCATACAAACTGAAAAAATAGCTATAATATATCCGGCCAGAAATTTCATATAATTGGCTCTTCTGATATTATTTAACTGAATTTGGAGACAATTGAGTTAATTAGATGAATTATTTTGAATTGTTTTGATAAGTTGTACTTTTGTTTTGAAAAGGCTGCTTTACTGATATAAATTCCCATCATAACGTATGAATGTTAAAATGGAGCACAACGCTCATTCAGTCATCAGATGATTCAGTTATCGCATCTCTGGTTTACTACTGGCATCACCTGAATTACTTTTGTCGGATTAAATTTTTCTGAATTGATATTGACTTGAATGAGCTAACTTCATTCAACCATTGTTAATCTTAATTTTACTCCCGCCTTTGTTCACTTGTTCGTAAGTCACTTGTTGCCCCACAAGTGATTGATAGTGAGCTTCTTACATAAAATCAATTTTGGTTGATTGACTTGACTAATTAAGGTTGTTTGTAGCAAGAGAATAAAATGAGATGAAGTAAGTTCTGCTATTTGCTTTGGATTGGGGAAAAAGGTATGTAAGTATTGTTTTCGAATGACTACTTCCAGAAGACGACGTGGTAAGGTAAGAAGAGCGAGGGAAGAGTGGAAAAAAAAGAATATAATATTGTAAAGTTTAGATTTTCTTGCAAAGAACGAAAATTTATCTTCATGTTTTCAATAATATCATCGAAATTTCCATCACCAACAATTTATAAATATCCTTTGTTGATTTTCAGTCGCGCTTAGCAGAGACAGGGAATGGTCATAGTTGATTAGCTTTAGCAGAGACATGTTAGAAATAACCGCCAGCTTATGCCATTACTACGGGTTTTGAAATCGAATAATCTTGAAAGTTCACGTGAAAAGCAAAATATCCTATTGGCATTATTAAAAAAATAAACAGTTCGTTTATGGTACTCTACATTAAGATTTATTAAAATTATGGGGATCTCCCAATGATCTGATGAAAATTTGCTGATAATCTCATTAGGGAAGTTTACTCTATTTCTTGAATTATTATGACTATCATAAGTTTAAAGGTTGCAAGTTTTGGAGTTCTGTTTATGAATTTCTTCAGCTAATCATCGATTCCTTTCTGTTTGCTTACAAAGTTCATAATGTTCCAATCTCATACATCACAAATGTCTGGCGAGATTAGCACCGCTAAGTTATAATATCGTTACTAATAAAATCCCTTGTCTAATAAACTATTTAATGGTTTGTTTATATATTCAAAGTTTCAAAACCTTTGCTTATTTTACATTCCTATAATTTCGGGCGATTCTAAAATCGTAGTTTTTCGTCTTTCATACGTATATTAGAAGGCACAGTAGTAATTAGTGACTACAGTATAAAGAAAAAGTAAATTCATTCACAAATTACTTTATCTTTCACTTACGCGTTTCACATCATTTTTTTTGTTGTTTATTTTTTTTCTTGTTTTTCTTGAATGGTACTTTCTAAAAAAAGGCCTGTAAAGTCTCAGTTGTGATACAGACTAAGTTAGATTTTCAGTTTTAATACAACTCTATTTTTCAAACGCTAATATAATTCGTTTCATTGTAGCCGAATCCAGAAAGCGAAAATTCGACCACTTTTTCCGATTAATTTCTCATTAAGCCAAATTTTATTGAGAATAATACGAACTATTACTACACATCACAAAATAACTGTCACCAGTGATAATTAAATACGATGAGTGATGATGATGATGATTATAGAAACTAGCCGTTAACTGGGTACTGTCATTTCAACAATTCTTCCTCTTCTTCCTCTTCTCGCAAACCTCACAATCGTTCTTCTTACTAATTTGACAACCGGAACTAGTTTTGTATTTCCCACTGGAGTTCCAATTAAATTCACTCTGAAAAATCATCAAAACATCAGGTCTTCTATTTTTCATCTCATTAACAAATCACTTCCATTCATTTCAGCAGCAAATGTTTGCATGTTTAGTTTTACCTATGGTATCAACTTTCCTGCTTAATTTTGTTGGATTACGGTACTCTGTTGTGGTTTTTGTTGAATTTGAAAATAAAACTGGCTTTGAAATAGATAGTGATGGTACTCTAATGACAGCATCAGGATTATCACTAAAATTGTCGAATTTTTTTCGGATAGGTTGAAGTGCTATCACTTGCTCATAAAATCACCCATTGAATAGCTCTATTTTGTTTGGTAAAGTCAAATATATTTGAATTAAATCTGGTGGTATTGTGGATTGAAGTTCAGTAATTGGACAAGCAGAGAAATGATTTGGATAGGATGTTTTCCGACGTTGATATGATGCTGGTTTGGAATTTTTCTGCACTCATTATACTGACTAAACCTGCTGATTGTTGGTCAAGCATTTTTCCAGGATGAAGAGTTGGACATGAGTAAATGAATAAAGAGACCAAGTATCGTTGTTTTATTCCGGGTAAAAGGTGTGCTATACACTTCAGGTGAGTTATAACCAGTAGCATACTTTTATAAGGGACACCTGAAGCAAACGAGTACCAACTTAGAATTATATATTTATGTCAAGATTACGAAGTCAAATACTGAAAGTGAATAAAATTTCAGAACGGTAAACTTTCGAATAAATGGGTAAAGGGTAAAATATAAACAGTTTCATATTGACATGCAATTGCGCCAACTTCATGGGGATGCTACGCTGTTATGTCCGCAGTCATGTTGGTCAAATTCCGGTGAGCTTCAGCTTCCAACCAACAGCAACTTTTATATTTTGTGCTAATTTATCTTGAACTGTAACAGACGATGAAGCATCCAATCGTTGCAGTGAATTAGAACTGTTGAAAATGAAATGATAGCATAGCTGACGCTCCATTTGAATTCAATCGTTTCCATCTTTATTTCGACAAAATTTTATGTTTATTCGTTTCAAATTTTTATGAAACACTAAATTGTGGATTAATGTTAAGAGAATAAGTTCATTTTTGGAAAATACAATTTCTTTGTTAAATTCTTCTCTCATCCTCAGTTCTGAAGGTAATTAGAAATGAAGAACTTCATGAATGGGAAAAGCATAGAAGAAGTTGGAAGAGGACAATGAAGAGACATATTGCGTAGATGAAGGTAATAAAATAAAGATTTGATTTCGGCTCTTTTCCATTCACACTAACATTATTAAAGTCATTGAGATGATTATGGTTTCAGCCAACCAATTAATTTTGATATTTCACAACATTTTTTAAGCGTATAGAAAAATTGCAATCATAAAATTGAATATTTACTGAGAATTCGGCACTGTTGTGATTTAAGTCATTGTCACTTTCACCTCCTCAAATTCATTTTCGTCTTTCAGCCATCCTCTATTTTCCCTTTTTTCTTATTCAGTCCCTTATAAAATAAACTTTGGTTTATTTCTATGTTCCATTTATTTTTGCGATTTATCAAGACAAGGTGAATATCACTCTGCTGATTCACTTACCATGATATCTTTGTTTACCATATTATCATCGTTCTGTCTCCAACTGATTTCATCTTTCTGCAGCAAAATAAGTCGGAGTCTGATATGGTAAAGAAGTAAGATAAAAGAAGAAGGTAAAGCTGGGAAGAATATGTTTCATTATATTCATATACACTTGTGTACTAGCATAACTTTGCCTTTAATTGATGACTTATTTAAAACAATTAAATCTTCTGTTCCTGTCTTATTCTATTATACTATTAAATAAATAAAGATGTGGCCATTTAACGTGAATATGTAATTAGAAACAAAATTTTTCAAGCGGATAAAATGTCGCCTAACTTCAATTAGAAAAACGTAAACTGACATGAAAAAAGATAGCTGTGTTTGTTTGAATTTTTCACACTTTAAAATTGATTAACATTAATTGATGAGCATATTTAAGTCTTTTTTGTTTTCACATCTTATCGCATTTGAGATGCGTGTGTTTACGCCAAGTATCACATGAATTAATACCAATGCTAATCTTCCGAAATAATTTCAATAATCTTTTTTATGCTGTAAGCGCTTCTGTTAGAAAAAAGATGCTAATCATTTAGCAATTTTCTAAAATGAATAGTTCCTCTTCCTCAGATAAAATGTTTGGTGCCAAGGATAGCAATTAAGGAAAGTAATATACCTTTCTTAATTGCTGGTGGTGACAATATGATGTTGAGAATGGTGTATCCCCAATAAAATATTTGTAATAAATGTCCTCTATAATGCCTATACCACCGACCGTCACGATCTATTCAATTGTATTCATTATTTGTGTATACAATGAGACAATTAATGATGTTACCTACAATAGGTGTACGTACCTCAAATAGATACCAGTACCCGCGACATAAAACGTTTGACTGATTGTTCCTTCTACCTGAGAATCATCACTGTCAACTCGAGAAGACGTACTACTATATTTAGATTGCATTCTCTCACCTTCCTTCACTTTTACTAAAATAATTTCAGATGCCGTCCTCATCATTCTAATTAGTAGGATAATGGCTTAATTGTATGTATGAGTTTAACTTGATCAGAAAAATGACGAGTCCAACTTTTTTTCCTAATTGGGAAGTAAAAATCTGGAAAACTTTAAAAAATATGAGAGAAACTAATTAGTTCTGATGATTAATGGAATTAATGGAATGTTTTTTGTCACACATAAAAAAGTATTAGATATGGTTACTTCGAAACTTAGATTTTCAAAGATTTTCTGCTTTCAAGACTTTCTGCTAGGCTTCTCATATTCAAAAAACTTTGTCCTTTTTTCCATTACATATGACCTTAACAAAATGTAGTAAAACGACAGGTTGAGGGAAGTAGATATGAGGGATGTGCCCCTCAAAAAAAATTTGACAGAACAATATTTCGTTAGGTTCAATTGAACAAGATCCAAATTCTTCAAAAGCTCCAATTTTAAAGTATCCTTTGTCAATTTTTCATGTTGAAAAAGCAATAGGAAAGAGAGAATACTGTATATAAGGCGTGTGTGTATTTATTGCACGCATGTGTGTCTTTGATGGATGGGAGAGGACGTGTCAACAGACGAGGTGACTGTTTCGATAGTTTGGTTCACTCTTTCGTTTGAGGACAATCATGTCGACGATAACGATGTCATCGAGTATGTGATAACTGTTCGGCTCTTTCGATGGCAGTGATGACCGTAGATACGGATTGCAACTTTCAAAAAGTAGAGAATTATTGGGAAATGATGGAATAATGTCAAATGCACAAACAACTTCCAACAGGTAATTTTTAATTTCCAACAATCAAATCTTCTGCTGTCAGAATAGCGGATTAGATTAGAAGCAATCCAAAAAGTTTTGGTCCGATGTGATCGAGAGCATCAATGGTGCCCTCTGCATAGTTGATCGAAGTTGGATTTGCTTTCAAATAATTCAGCTTTGAATAATTTTAAATGACGAAGTAATAGATGAGTAAGAAAATTTGTCAATTGTCCCGACACTTTTGTTCAGACAGCCAAAGTGTCATTTTGAAGATGCTCATTTGAGCAACATGGATTTTTTTTTCTGCTGATAGCTTTATCGCTATCTGTTCTACCAGTTAATATAGTTAGAAGCAAAAAATACCATAGCCTTCTTTTGAATTTATTTTGCAACCTATTAGAATGTCAATTACTGAATTTTTCAATTACTTTCCATAATTTATATTCACTTTTTCCTTTTTAACATACTAATATCGCTATTATACGATCAAGATATTGAACTCAAAAGAGTTGAAATGTTCCTTTTGTTTACTCCGATGTTTAATTAAATCATTTATAATTCCTTATCAAACTAATAGTCAACCCCACAGAATTTAGGATTTCGATTTCTCAATAAATTCATCATAAATTCTTTTGTGAAAGATACGATAAAATTATACTTTCTTAAAAGCCGTTTTGCGCTTTTCGACAATTTTCATTACCTTGCTATTCTTCGTGGATAGAAGAAATATTTCGCAAGATGGAAACAATTTTTTACTCAAAAAATTAAAAACTTACTGAAATTAGTATTGTGAGGCAAAATATTTTGCTGGTGTAACGGATACATTAAATTGGTAATAGTAATATAATCAACCCATCATTGGCATGCATTTTTCATATAATAAATTGCATGAAAAATGCATGTTATGTGCTTTGTGTATTCAATTGTCATCGGATGAACAATAAATTCACGTTAATTTTCAGTCATGTAGTTAATCATTAACAGGACTAATTATAGAGTAGAGTGTAGATAGGTAATATATACACACCCATGTATGTATAGTCATACCATAATCATATACACACGGATAGGCCAATTATAGGTCACGCATGATATCATCTGATGAGGTTAGATAAATTTTGTGTGACAGCGATGATGACAAAGATACTTATATGCGCATCTTGCATTACAAAACATTGTTCGTTTGTAATTTTAATAACAATAATTAACAGCAGATTACAAAATTACAGTTTGATTTTGAACCACTAAAAATGTTGTGTACGGATGGGAAAAGGAGTGCACCCGGACACACACATATCCACCACACACAGACACACACATGGATATACACAAGTACACACATACACAGACATACATACAGACACGAACACAGACACACACACACACACACATGCTTTATTAGTTGGTCCAAGGGATTGGTTCATTTTATTAAAATGGCTGATTTGATTTGCAGGAACTGTAGCCCATTTGCGAGGGGGAGGGTTGGCTGATAGGCTAATGTCATCGACACCTGTGTAACCTACTCTAGTCCCTCCTTCTGTCAACTTCAGCTACCGTTTCTTCATTCGTTCCCAGTGCAGTAGCATTGATTGTAATATTATTTAAGCAAAATTTGGCGATTCTGATGTTATCCTATTTACTACCGTCATAATGGTACTTTCAGTATGACTTATTGTTTCAAGAAACCATGAAAAGGAATGTAGTTCAGCGTTAGCAGAAGATTTTCAGATACAAATATATTGCCAAAATGTTAAAGGTTAAGGTGAAATAAAAGATATCAAAACAGTTTTGGATGAAAATTTGGGGAAACATTTTTTAAACGGACGAACTTTTCGTTTATCTCAGCCAGGAATTGTAGTAAGCTGTTGTTGAGGCTTTCTTCTTTATCTGTGACATTTTATAACTGTATATTAGCTTCAATTGCAGCATATACTATCCGTTTCTATTTAATTGACGTGACACTCTTTATGTGACGCTGCCGCCGTCCCTCCAACATCACAAGTGTGTTTCCTATATCAGATGACGGGATGATCCAACGATTACTGTCATCTTTTGTGTCGTTGCATTGCTTTGTCAGTTTTATGTTTTTAGACATACTTTATATTTTTGTATCAATCTCAAGCAACACAAATGTGTTTTTTGTCAGTAATTATGAAGATTTTTCGCCGTACTACTACCTGAAAAGTGGAATTTTCAGCACCAATATCTCGTGAATGCTTGCAACGTATACCAGTGATATTCAATTGTTTAATATTGGACTCATCGATAAACTAGGGATTTCAAACTGAACTTAAAGATAAATATTATTCTGATAAGTTTCTGACAAGAAGAAGCTATGATCAGATTGCGGTAAAATGGATCACCGTTATAATGTTTGTTAACAAAATGTTAATATTAAAATAATCATTATCCCTTTCACTTGACATTTGAAATGCAAAAGAAAACTAAGCCAAAAAACCATGACGACATTATTTTAACACACATAGCTGATAAGCAGATTATTTCCTTTGAATCTTGCTAGCTTAAAAAGACGAAAATAACTTTTTTCATTTCGATTTCCCTTTTTTTCAATAAGAAGTGAAAAAGAAAAACAGCAAAAAATCCATTCAAAAAGCTATTTCTTCCACAATCCATTTGTAAGTAATTCTTTACACTACAAGTTATTCCTTCCAATTTTTCCAACCAGTATAATTTGTTTACTTGATTGACTTCTGAAAACTTCACGTAGAAGGCCAATACTATTAGAAAAGGGACTGATTCCAAAATATTACCAATAGAATAGCTGCAAATAAATTAGTTATTTGATCAGGAATTTTGAAGTAAACAAAATGCATCTACAAATTTTAAAGAGTTAAGGTCTTGAAAAACCTTTCGTCCATAGGATTACCTGAAGCAGAAGTAAGAAGTGAACCCGTCACATAACTGATTAGACAGATTGCAAGCAAAAGATTACCTTATCCCAAATGTTGGTAATTTAGGGAAAACTTATGGCCATAATGATGTCTTTTTTGTTAGTACTTTTCAAAAAGGTTGCAATTTGCCTCACTTAAAAGAGTATATTTCTGTAACTGTTTGAATTGCCGGAAGATTGTTAGTATCTCTCAATGAAGTAAGTTGCCAAATACATCAAAATATCGGTAGTATTATAAAAGGGGATGACTTAACACTTTTGTATAATTCGCAAAAGCAAATTGAACGATGGATGATAAGACAAAATGATAAGGTTTTATTTGATAATGATAAGATAATGATATATGAACAAAATGATAATGATAAGGTTCAGATACGATTTTGGGACAATTAGAATGAATTCTAATCTCTTATGAATTCTATAACAATATGATGGGATTTTAAGTATAAATTTTAAGCGGCAATGTTTTGCCGATGATATGCTTCGTAGCTGTAACAGCTTTACGGGTGATAAAATGCAAACGATTTTGCAAATTAAAAGGATAGCGATAGAAACGTGTTTATTGCTGGCAAATTATTTTTCGTATCAGTAATAATTGAGGAAATGATTGCTTTTTTTCCTTGCATACTATTTGATTATAACTGCACGGTAGTTAACATTCATTTTATCTTTCCTTCCTCCCCAAACTTAGTGGCTTTTATCAACGGTTGAATAATCACGAACATAAAATTGCGAAACACTTGAACTATTTTTATCCTTTGTTCTTCCCGTTAACAGCTAGCCTCATCCTATATATTTCATTTTTTCTTTTTGTTTGACATATCATCATCATCATCAGATTTCCTCTATAAAGATCGTAAAAGCAGTTAACGGTAGTTTTATTCTGTTTTTTTTTCCTCTTTAAATTTTATCTCTTTTCCTCATTTTCCTATCAACCAAATTATGAATGATAATAATATGAAAGTCTTTATGAAGAGTTTATATGAACTACAACTAACTTCTTAATGATACTAACTAATAGAACAAACAAACAACTGCCTTTGTATAATTGTCTTGAAATTTGTGTGTTATATATATATATATATATATATATATATATATATATATATATATATATATATATATATATATATATATATATATATATATATATATATATATATA
>NW_018108188.1:699249-706012 GCF_000183805.2 Loa loa | reverse complement strand
TTTTCTTTTTTCTTTTTTTTTTTTTTAAGTCCTAACGCATCATCATTTTTGATGAATTAATCTTTTTGGCAAATGGCCGGAGATGATTTATCAAGTAGTGAGGGAAACTAGGTCGAAACTAGGTGAATTCGTCAAATAAAGCAATCCCGAGAAATAATGAAATGCATAATTTTCAAATAACAATAGATTCTTTAACTAACATAAACCGCTGATTTTTTTTCCTGGTATTGAATTCAGGACGAAATATGTTTCAGTAGAAATATTTTGTTATTTGTTTGGGCAAATGCTTTTTGGAATTAGTTTAACCAGCATCATTGCTTGTCAGTTTGAAAATTGTGAAAAGTACAAAGTGGCGAATAATTGTCGACATTGTACAACCTCGTGAAGAACTGTACGATTATTCAGTGCTAGGTTTTCGACAACGGCTTTAACTACACATAACTCCATAATTTCCCTCGAGATTACTAGTAAACGTTTCAAGTCTTTAGCAATTGAACCGTTCCATTCTCAATTTATCAGTTAGCAGAATTCTGGGCTAAATGCTAAGTTAGCTAGCACTCGGCAACAACTTTTTAGTTTACTTGACCTTCGGGACTAAGTTTTGTAGCTTATCTATGTCAGCCATTTTTTCCATTCTATTTTACAGGTCCGGTAAGAGCCTGTATATGAAGATGTGGATTTCAGGTCTCCAATTTATTATCCACGATGGAGTTCTGCCTTTCTAGTGTGAGAAGGCACCAAATTCTTTTCTTTCTGTTGAATGGAGCAGTTGCTGATTTACATCTTTTTTTTTTTTTTAACTTGTAAGGACCTCCTGGAGACATGCCATCCTATCTTCAACTTCGATCTGGAACAATTCCAATTTTTTGACCTTGCTTTTTTCCAGTTGCTTTAAATGAAACATTGCTATAAAATAAAGAAAAAAAAAAAACCAATTTTTGGAATCCTGTAGAGATTTCACTTTTTACTATATCGATCCAGTACTACTAAAATCCTTGTTTTATGACCGTTTTTTCTCCATCCGATCTGTTGCTTCAAAAATTTCTGGAACATTTTTGAGATTGAGAAATCCCCCATTCAGCCACCTTCAGAATTAACCTATGGTTCCGATCAGTATACATATGTACGCTTTGAAATTCTAGTAAATTACAGATTTTTCTTAACCTGTCTTATATGGTTCGCACACAATTAATTTAACCACTGATGGACTTTATATTTGTATTATTATGGAAGCAGAATGTAAGCTCATTACTTTTTTAGACTCGATCTTAGTCTAGTCTCACCATCCGAACTTCATTCGGAAAAACAATTTGAACCGAGTGATCATTTCTGATGATTGTTGTGAACTTCATTTAAACTTATCTGTTCTTTTCATTACCTACAGATTTAAGTATAAAGCTTATAAAGAAGTGAATAATGCCTGCAGTTAATTCATCTCTTGATTAGTTGGCCAACAATTACAACAATCAGTATTAGTAAACTTAGCCATGAAGAAATAGAGGAAGAAAGAGACAAAAGATAAGCTTGAACCAGTGGAGTAAGAGATAGCCTTCTTCATTGTCCCCATAGTATTTATTTAATTTGCAATGAAAGCCGAACGAGCTTATTATCTTCAAAGAAAATCAAAGGAAGAGTAAAGATAGATCCTTGTTTCTCTTTCCTCTCCTCTCCCCATTACATACTTTCAAATCATTTCCAGCATGATCGTTTATGGCTCAGGCCTATTGGCCTTTTTGTGTTCCTTTTAATCTTCAGCTACCATTTTTTCTTATCACATATTTTCTTTTTTCCCTTCATTTTATAGCCTTTCGTTGATTGTTGTCCCAACTCTCTTCATCGTTGTCGTTGTTGTCGACAGCGCTACCTTTCACAAACATTCCTTTTTTTTCTATGCCAAATTTGTCTTTCACTTGTAATAACAAATAGTTTGCTTTACGTTAAACATAGTCTCTTTTGATATTTGCATTAATTTCAGTTTTGCCTTCCCTTCTCATCTCAAAAAAAAGAATTAATTGAATTTTACGAAATCCAATTATGGTTTAATTTATACTCATTTAAGCAAAATTTCTAATTTTTGTGATGAAATTTTTTTCCCAAATTTTAAGCTTTTTTTTATTAATAATGAATATTACAAACTCCGAAAATTGTTATTGTTACCAAGTTAGGATAAGAATTTTTTGCCCACAAGCAAATATTCGTCTTATTACAATGATGGAAACTGATATTCTGGCACAGATAATAATAATTAATGTACTGAAAGAATCCGATCACTGTCACTGATATGCACACCATCTTTTACGAAGACATGTGACTTTTCAACTATTTAGGCGCATCAGTGATAATTTTACAAATGTCTGTGTACATTTTATCAAACATCTATTTGTTAGTGTTATCCATCCACTCATCCCCCAGACATCGTTTTAATCGCATATACCAAAAGTAGACGAATATTTTACGTATTTGCGTGTTATCTCCTAAATATTAAACATTATGAATGTTCTCTGCGTGTTTAAGTATGCATTTGATTGCTTTAATGTCATGTTGTTTCGTTCTTGTCAAAGAAACCTGTGATGTTATTCGTCCATTTCATTTACATCCTAGACTAAGCACCCATTATATGCCTTCTTCGGAAACGTTTAGCCGATCTTAAAAACTCCTTCCATTTTACCGCTTCTTTCCAATCATTTTTCCTTTATGAGCACATTCATGTTAATCAATTTCTTGAAGTATGGGACATTCAGAATGGAAAAATTTGCATAAACTTATGACACCTTATGAACTTAGCAACTTGTGGTACTATGAGAAATCTGAACTTTATAACATATTATTGCATGAGCATATGATACATTTTAAACTGAGCAACTTATACTACCAATTGTATTAGCTATGCAGTTCAGTCAGATATTTCAGTTTCAACAGCTGATAAATACACTTTGCTTTCATCTACTCATTTCAAATACATTGTATTGTAATGATGAGCTTTCTTATATGTACGCTTCTTGTGCTTGCTTTTTCCTTGTTAAACTTTTTATGATAATATTTAAATTAATTCAGCCATATTCAACTTTTCTCTGAAATCACTGAAATTACCATATAATTTATTGAAGTATATCAGTTTGAATCATTATCACTATGACATTCATCCCGACCGCAGCTGGAAAGTTGAATCCATTCCCCGAGCTAATCCTATGATTCAAGCCTTTTAACAATTTTTTTTGTTTGCTAGTAAAAAAATTTAAGGCAGAATTTGGCATTCATGTTATAGTTTTTTTTGTTTGGTTTATTGGAATTTCCTGTTGAATTTCTTATTTTTTTTCCTTCTGTTTAAACACAATGGAATATGCTTTGATTTTAGGTTTAATAATAAGTTGGAGTCCAATGTACTAATATCTTTTGATATCTTTCACGTTTTACTGATATTTTATGGAGGAAATAATTGATACAATTGGAGTTTGCTGCTATCATTTTATTTTTTCTCTAGCCTTTTTTTTCCTCAATTCCTGAGAGTTTTCTTACAACTTGTTTTTATATAATAAGGCCGAATTGAAAAAAAGGGCCTTTTCTATTCAAATTATTCAAATTACTATAGCTATCATCCATTCTTAGAATATTACCCTAAGGATAATGCAATCTTATTATTTCGAAGTAACGCTAACAAAATAGCTAAAACGACCTAAAGAAGATTTTTTATACGATAATCGGTTGAATGCTACTCATTATGATTTGGGGCCTATTCAAACTGGAGTCATCAAATGTGAGCTTAGAAGAATGCTATCTACAACAATTCAATGTCATTTTGATGAACTGCATCTTGTCCCAATTCAAACTTCCTGTCTATCATTCATGTCAAGACAACTAAACTGTTCTAGTGCTCCTGGTAATTTACTTCTAACACTTCTAATCCAATTTTTTTCCACCATGCTTTATGTAAGTTTTGCTTTCAGAAGATTTCTGTTGTCTTTTTTCTTCTTTGTATTGTTCACAAGCAGAGAGAAGATATAACTTCGAATTACAGTCCTTGTTTAGTATTTGAAAGAGTTTAATCAAGTATAATTATAAGCGCAATTGGTGAGGAATTAATTTAGCATTCGTAATTTACATACTATTTTGGTATCACGGCAAACCTGAATTTGTAAAAGAAACTAATTTGAGTGTCTTATTAGGATCTTCATGTAATACAAAGGTAACAATATTAGAAGAAATGATAAGTTTATTTTTTTAAGCTGCATATATTACAAGAAGGTTCACTTAATGCTTACTTATGTACTTATTTACTCGTTTACTTGCTAGAAATTTAATAATTATTAATTTGTTTTGAGCTAATTCATTTATTCTAATCCATTTAGACAACAAATAAAAATAACATCGACATCTGTATTTTGTGCTGTGTTTCGTAGTTTTTGTGCTATGCCATCGAATATATTTCATGTTGTCAGCGTCTTGATAGCGCCTATCTTCAATTTTCGGTCACTCTCATGGATTTAATCAAAATCGCTGCAAATTCTTGAGCGAAAATATTTGATTCGTAGAGTATGATGCAAGAACAGAAGGGAAAGAATAAGGAAAATTGACAAGTAATCAATTTGTAAAGGTTATAATGATACAATTCTAAAACAGCCCAATTATAATTTGACTAAGCCAGTTTTTCTTTTCGTTGAAATTTATTACTTTTTATAATCGTCTTGAGAGAAATCGGAATCCATGAAAAGCCTTCTATTTATCTTTGCTCAGGAATTTAAGAGTCTATTTTTCCTAATTTATTTCGAACAGGAAATAAACAATTTTTGAGAGGAAAACTTGTTATGATTAGAATGTATGATTAATAAGGCGCGATTTATGCAAAGATTTCTTTGGGCCAAAATTCAGTTGTTTGTTAGTACTTTGTTAATCTTCCAATAAAATGCAATTAATATTTATAAATTTTGAAATCATTATGATATAGTAGATTTGATGTGAAGATTCTTGAAGTTTTCCCAAAACGATAAAGTGGACGAATACTGAGGATACTAGATTTGGATTAGCTTAATCGTGAATAAACTGAATAACAAGCAAGCTTTCAAAGTTAAAATTGGAGAAATCCAAAATTCTCAGCAAGGTAGAATTCTACTCGTCTCTATTCAACCTTATCGATCTTCTTAAAATCGTTTTGAACGAATAGCCCTCTGCTTTTCACTAGCAGCTGTTTGCAGTTATTGGTCTTTGTTCCTATCAAATCTTTTGTCCTACTTGTCACACTTATGGATATCATTTTGAATATGTTAGCTATTTGTTTGTTATCAGTGGTCTCACTTAAGTGAAATATTTTGGTTGGTTTCAAAAATTGCTTCACCGAACCGATACTTGTCAATACAGTGGTAGTCGTAATGGTAGTGATAGTTAAAATCATCGAATTGATCAACCATGTACAGAGAGAGTTACTTATATCAAATACGACTGAAGTTTTCTTAAAGGATTTTCTATAATTTGCTCCATTTGATTTTAAAATGGCTTTTCATTCTTTTTGACTTATTCAGCTTTTTTCTACTTATTCATTTCTATTTAAGCATTCAAGTATCTGTCACTAGAAAACTGACATCTGCTGCTCGTCGTTTTTTTTTCGTAGTGATGGTAGTGGTGTTGCTCACGTAGACATGAATTTGTAAAATTCTTTCTTCTACCAATACGACCTTCTACTATTTGATTGCAGAATTTTCTTGGAAAAACTTTCCCTTTCAAAATTTAATACGTATTGTTTCCTTTGTTTGCATTTTATAAGTAAAAAAAAAATTTAATTCCGTCATTATTTTCTCAAAAAGAAAAAAAATCAATAGTTTTTTTTCCAGCATTTCTATAATGTTCTAGTCATCTGGAATTGGATTTGTTTTTGCATCAAAATTCCGTCTTAAATCTTCATCAGGAAGCAGGAGATAAAAGCCGGATGAACGGACAGACGGAGCGAAGAAATAAACGAACGGACGGATACCATATGTGAAGCAAATGTTTCCACTTTATTATAACCTTTTAATAAATGAGAAAGGAAAAAAAGAATTTGGATGGAATCAACAACAAAAGTATTATTTGGATTAGCACATAAAAACTGCATAAGTTAAAGAAAAAATTTTAAAAAGATGAAACTATTTTTAACAAATACTTTTTTCCTTTAAATTCTTACAAAGTTCAGATTGTTTTCCCTCATTGGTTTCTGTTCCTCTCTTGTTACTTATATAAAGTACTAAATATTCCGTGAAGAGACTACGGAACACGTAGAAAGTACTGAATGATTAGATGTACTTTTATAAAAGTATTATTATACGATCACTGGTGATAATTTATTAGTTGTAAGGCAATTTCTTGCATGTGATAAGTGAGCAATGCAATGGCATACTTAATGATTTCAATGATATCAATTGTTAAAGAAATTAAATTTCAAGATAAAGGAAAAATATTTTGTTTGCTAAACAACAAATAAATCACAACCCGTAGCATATTTTGAATTCGGGGATTTGAGAATTTCAAGCATAAGCTTGCTTTCATTTTTGGAAGCAACATATCAGTTATCAGTTTTAAAAATCTTTTATTTAGTTCTGAGGATTCTAAGCACTGTTTTCGAATTCAAGAAAATGAGCCCAACTAAGCAGTTTTGATGAAGAATAAATAACAGTTTTTATTTGAGGACGAAATGGATGGCTAAATATATTGATGCAAAATTTTTAATTAACAAAGCTTTTAATTTCAAATAGTGATAATTCTGACAATGACGCAATGACAGTAATGGCGATAATAA
>NW_018108188.1:691919-698909 GCF_000183805.2 Loa loa | reverse complement strand
TAATAATAATAATAATAATAATAATAATAATAATAATAATAATAATAATAATAATAATAATAATAATAATAATAATAATAATAATAATAATAATAATAATAATAATAATAATAATAATAATAATAATAATAATAATAATAATAATAATAATAATAATAATAATAATAATAATAATAATAATAATAATAATAATAATAATAATAATAATAATAATAATAATAATAATAATAATAATAATAATAATAATAATAATAATAATAATAATAATAATAATAATAATAATAATAATAATAATAATAATAATAATAATAATAATAATAATAAAACAATAACAATAATAACAATATAACATGCAAATTGTAGGGTTGTGATGCTATGTTGATATAGTGGTCTCAAAAATAGATTGTGTTCCGAATCACGAAAGAATCTTCTTACCCTATTTTTTTGTCGCTTGACTTTTCGGTCTTTTGCTTTTTCTTTCAAATCATTAACATTAAAGCAAACTGATAAGTCTAATACATAGTGAATCAATCTGTTTAGAAATAATCTTTCTTTTAGAATTTTTTTTTTAATGCAAAAATTATGTCATCAACGATACGTACTGAGCTTATTGTGTTCTGTCGTTCCTGAATGGTTAGCGGAAAGAGCAACTAAATTGTCCCATCGAAAAATACTCCAATCAGTACTAATCGAGTAGTACTTGGTGGAGCAAATTAGCAATTTATTTCAAGTAATGAAAATGGAACTTTATTCAATCCTCAACTAAGAGATCCAGTGCAAAAGTTACTAATGAGGAATGTAATTAGTCTTGTAGTATGATATGCAAAGCAGTTTTGAACCATTAGAACAATATCCGGGGATTCAGTGCACTGGTATAGTCCTTGGAAATGATTCTGGCCATTGGAGTCTTTACCACTCATTACACCTCAATAAGGTGTCTAGGTAACACTTTTGTCGGAACAATTGGGTTCGTTCTTGAAACATCCTAGACAATAAGCTTGTCAGCAATGTGTGTTGTAGATGTTCAGATACAGATACAGGTACAGGTCTCAATCTTCATCTTACATGCTTTCAACTTAAGCTTGCAAAGTAAAGTGTTGAACTATTCGGCTGTTGAAATAATAAAATAATAGTAATTGCTGTAAATAGAAAGAATATTATTTATTAAGAATCATTCGTACAAAATTTTTATTCATCCAGATCCAGGTTGCGAATTGCAGAAATAAAACCTCATCAGACATTTATCAAATAACTCAGAGCAGATTTCTTTTTTCTTTGTTTACGAATCCCAGTTTTAAGATGATTTTGTTCGGTGGTTGGGCTGACCATTTATCATCGCAATTTCTTCCATTCTAGATTTTGCAACATGTGTTTCCTGGCTAACTTTCGACATATGTTTCTTACTCAGCAAATAGCCATACAAGCTGCAGACAGTAGTTTGGACAGTCTTCAAGACTGCAAGTTTCTGTTGTTGCTGTCATCTTCCTCAAAAATTGATGATCTGCCTTAAAAATTTCTATGTGCCACTTTTTCTTTGATTTATTTTGAAAAAGAAATTTCACCTTTATTTTTTCTCGGAAAATTTTCATTTATAAGTCAAAAACTTTAAAATCACATATTGAAAACATTTTAATGCTGTCAATTCACTTTCGAAAAATTAACATTTGGAAATGTACTTATGGGTTAAATGGAAAAATTTAACAGTTGTTGACATATCAAACCCTTTTGAAAAATACGGCTACCTTATCTGATACAATGTAATCACTGAGTATCCAAAGTGCAATGCATAGTGATGATGACTGACTTGGCCAGTATCATTAAATGATTTAAAATTGTTATTTATTGCACCATGAATTTGCCAAATCCGAAATATTTTACTGCATATAACTCATTTTACCTTGCCTCAATGCACTTTACTTCTATTCTAACAATATAAAATTAAACATATCTAGCCGTGGAATATGGGAACAATTTTAATCATTCAACTTTTTTATTGTATTTCATCCTTTTTTTTTTATCAGCACTTCATATAACTTTATCTTATTTGTTTTTCTTTCTTTTTTCATTTTGTTCCGTATTATAAAGGAGCACTTATCAGCTAAACTGTCATTTTTAAATTCTTCGAAAACTTAGAAGGACTCCCTTAATTACGGCAGTAGCAGTTGAAATATTCAAGTAGAAGAATATGAGTGACGCTAATGACTTGATAGTATCAGTGTCAGCCTATTTTGTTTATGTGGGGCTTATTATTGGTCCCCAATAGTTAATTAACAGTTGTTCGTGAGATGGAATTCAGTGTCGACAAGAAGAAAAATCAGCCATAAATTGTAAATTATGACCAATTGGTGAAAGTATGAAGAGAATGGAGGGATGGGAAGTTCCTGATCAAGTTTGGAAATGAATTTAATGTTTGGAAATTCAATTTGAAAATGAACACCATTCCTTGCTATCATGATTGTTATCCTGCGCGCGCAATATCACTATTATAATTTGCTTGTTATCATCATTGAAGTGACTGCGCAACACTTAAGATGATAATTACTTATTTTTATAGATTCCTTAAATTATTCAAATTCTACGGATTCTTTGAATTCCCAAAATTATGATTCCAATTATCTTCATTATGTCGAAATTTTTATCATTTCGATATTAGAAAACATTGAAATTTCATGTTATATTGTAAACCGAAGGGACAATAGTTACATACCTAATGATACAATTTTACTTTTCATTGTTTTCTCATTTGATATTCGATGTATGGATGTGAATTTTGTTGTAAATGCAAAGCATTCCAGTTGTTTGTTAAAATTATTTATCATTCAGCGTATAGTCACTTTAGTTTCTGTTGTAACTTCAACAAACAATCGTTTCGTTTCGGATTGAGTCACTTTTTGATTTGTATAGTGCTGATCTTCAATTATCAATTGGCTTATTTTAAGGTCACTAAAACGAGTAGAATTTATTGGAACAGTTATCAATCTTTAGTTATTTATAATTAGAAATAATAGTGACATTATTAGTGACTTCGTTCATCAATACAAGAAGCAACAACAATACGTAAGATTTAAATTCATGGTACTTCTTATCCGGGACGCATGCTTCACCGCTTGAATTACAAGGCGAAGTCCGTCCTAGCTAAATTCAAAAATTTAATTTTGGTTCGCATTTTATTCCCCGTTTCTCTCCTTCATCATTTCTCTTGTTTCATCATTCTTATCCTCATTTTTTTCCGCTACTTCTAACCACAATGTGACATCAAATTTTAGCATCTTTTATCCCATCCAAGCAATCATTCGTTAGCATTAGCATGTCACATGCAGCCAACATATATGTGACTCATAATTCAGTCATTCAATAAATACACACCATAATTATCACCATCACAATTATTACCTTTACCATCTTCCTTGTTCTTTTTCATCAATTAACGTAATGAAACAAAAAGTGAAATATAATTTGGAAATTCACATTAAATAGATGGGAGGTACTTGTCGTACCATTTATTCTTTCTTTCCATTTACAACTTCTCATTCATTCTAATATGTTTGTGGTTTGATAACAGGGATAGAAGAATGCGTGATAAATGATTACACTGTTAGACTTTAATTAACTTTGTCCGACCCTGAACGAGTTCTTGCTACATATTTTATGGTAGTTATTGGTTGAAGGGATGTATCTCTCGGGAATAATCGGGGAAGGCATGGTGAAAGGGAAGTTTTTCTTGTTTCTTGTTTCGTCTTGTTTTAAAAAAAAGAAAAAAAAATCTTGTTTCGCTTTTTCACGTTTATCGTAAAATGGCCGACAATAGATGAATGTTGCTTATCAGTGAGTATTGTCAGCCATTTCGCCAATCTTCGAAAATGTAGTTGTACATAATTAACAGATAGCTAGGAATGAAGAGGTCTGATATGATATTACTGATAGTATTACCTTGAGAATTCAAGTGAAATTCACACCTGCATTTTGAGTACCACAAAATGTTCCATTTCTAGCATTTCTGATATGAACAAAAATTTTCTAGAAAATTAGGTTAGCACCATAAATTGTTTGAATTTTGTAACTGAAATTTTGAACATGGAAGAGAATAAAAGGATGGAAAGTACTGAATAGATTTGAAAATTGGGACGATTTAACAAAGAAACTGATAAACTCTATGCCAAATTTGTTTATAACTGATCATGGGTATTTTCAAAATACCAAACATGTGAATAGGCTACAGGAAGATAAACAATCTGATGTGACGCCAATACAATTTCTGTGAATATTTGACCCAAATTTCATAAGTTTTAAATATTGAAAGCAAATCTATGAGTAAAGTTCCCTTGAAATTTGAGGATCGAAACTGGTAAAATCAAAATTCATAATTCTTTGTAAAAGAACTCAAACTGGGTTAATGTGGAATCTAAAGTGGGTTAACGTTGTTCCACTATGTTCGCACGACAGAGCTTTAAGTGTTTCATTCACACATATTTCGATGTTATAACCTTCTGCATAACCATATGCTACCCGTGTACGTTTATACTTGTACACACGAATCACTTTATTGGCATGATAAAATTCACTTAAAATAGCTTGGCTTTAACTTGAGTAGTTGATATTTAAATATTAAATTTCAAAATTTCTATTTTGTGGCTAATTTTTTTGCTGCAAAAATTGTTTCACTAATTTGATTTTTCTCCTAAAAAATTTCAAAGTTAAGCTATAAAAAAAGTAAAAAAAAGGAAAAAAATCTCAAGAATGGGACAAAGAGAGGAAGAGGAATGGATAATTAGTGATTATACATCCATTCATCGATGATTTAAAATAAATTATAGAAAATTGTGTCCTCCTCCCATAGTCAAGTCATTTATCTATTCATCTATTCATTCATCCAACCATTTGCTTCATGTCCTTTTCCATTGCCTTCAATAAATCATTTGCATCATATCATCGCTTACTGAACTTATCACTTTTTTGTGCCGCAAAATATTCCTTACATAAGGGACATCAGCAATAATTAGTCTTGCAAATAATGATCAAATTACCATTGTTGATTGTGATCAATTAATGCCAGTATTCAAAAGTTAGAAAGTCAAGAACACCCAGGCAGAAGACATCTCTGTAATGTGTGATATGATAACAAGAATAGGGTAAAAGTAATGAATACAGCGATTTAATATTTAACTTGTCAAAAAGATTACAACTGTAGAAAGGTTGCCAAGGCTAAAATATTTAGCAATCATTTGATGTGCAGAAATAAATTGTATCAATGTTAATCAAATAGGATACTTGATGGATTTACGGTCACAGTTAAATTTCCGAACTTAACATCAACATCTCCATGAGCATAATCATTATTATTCGCATCGTTTTTCTCGTATTATCATCCTTATTAAGTAAGCATTTTGTTCAAGTTATATCTGCTTTTTCTTTTTTCATTTTTGTTTGATTGGCACGGAAGTGATTTGTATTTGGCTTTTTTTTTTTGATTTTTTGATTTACAGTAGATCAGTAATGCCTAACAATCTGGCGCTTGTGTCGCACGTAGGCGATGGCACCCTGAAAAAGAGGAAGAAAAAAGGTGTGATAAGGATAATTTAGAGAAAGATAGCATAATTAAATAAATGATTAACGCAACAAAACGAGAAAAAAAAAACAGAGTAAGGGGAAAAAAAGATTTACTTTTGAAAGACAATAAAATATCGTTATTTTCACTAGCATGTCATGTTGTCATAATCAGGATTACAGTCAAACCAATGCTATTCTTGTTAATATCATCATTTCTATCATCACTTTGCATTCGATACTTGATGGAAATATGTGCTTGCAGTATGTAAAAATGCAAAATTGCCTAACACAGGAAGGACAGTGAATAATACTGTTGTCAGTCTGACACAAAACGCATTTGAAGTCGATATAATGCTCCCTAACTCACTCGTTCATTCCACAAGTTCTCCCCTTTTCCCCCCACCCCTCCCCCCCCCCCCCCTCTCCCCCTTTCCTATGTGGATTTTGAATCATAGACAAGAAGAAAGAAATTGAAAATTAAATGAAGTGTTCAAAAAAATGACTCTTTTTGCTCTATTTCGCAGGATAGTTTTGGTTTTAAATTTCTGTTGCCCTTATCTTTTTGAAGGTTGGATAACTAAATTTCAATACACGCAGGATTCCAATACCAGAAAACAGATTGAGATGGCAGTTTACAGTCTTCTGCTACAGTGTACAGAAAAATGAAAATGTCTGTTATTGATTCGTTGAATGCCGAGGGCTTTATCACGATATATTTGATTGCCATAAGTTCAGTTTTGCACCGTATTTCTGTAGTGCTTCCCAGGAAAGCACCTAAATGTAGCATATTTAAGGGTTTTTTGAAGAACCAAAAAATTGTTGCAATTCAAGATTCAACGAAATCATATTTTATATCACTAAATTTCTTTGAGCTAAATGAATTGTTCAAATCTTGATTTGAATGTGGAATTTGATTTCGAATGGTCATAATGAGTGATGTTATTCCGAAGCGTATCTTCATCAAACCTTTTCCTTTCGCAAAGTAATTCAAAATAGTCATCAGATACAATATCCGCCTTATTTAGACTTTTTCTGCCATGCATCTCTTTGTGTTGGTTCGATTACATGTCTGAAATAGCCGTTGCAGAATTTCTTAAACCGTGTGAAGTTATTTATCAAACTGTTTCGATCAGTAGACTCTAGGATGTTGTCAGTGATTTAGATTCTCTTTCATTTTCGCGGTTGCATTTTTTACCATTCAAACATGCATTGAGACTCCTCATTACTGTGAGATTGGTTTAGGTAGAAGACGAAAGATTACTCCATTACGTGGAAAATCTTGTCAATATCAATGTGCTGAGAAGACGGAAACAAATTCAAAATCGAACAAATTTAAAAACGTTCCTCTTCACACGCACACATACACACAAATCCACGTACATATATATATATATATATATATATATATATATATATATATATATATATATATATATATATATA
>NW_018108188.1:688656-691534 GCF_000183805.2 Loa loa | reverse complement strand
ATATATATATATATATATATATATATATATATATATATATATATATATATATATATATATATATATATATATATATATATATATATTATATATATATATATAAATGTTTATCGGGAGGTGAGATCTGTAAGTGAAAATCTTGGTCGGTGAAGATGTCAGTGTTCCGTTACTTTGCCAATGCAAAGTGTTTTTTTCGTTGCCATTTACTCGAAGTTCTACCCCACCTGACATATATGCATAAAAAGATCCTCTCAATATCACCGTTTTACATTTACATTCAGTTGGTTTTAAATTATTGTCCCAAAAATGATAATTATATATGTTAGCCAAAATTTTCATGTATTTTTCTTTCGTTCCTTATCGCAATTTTGAAATAAAACAGAAAATAGCGGCGAAATAGAAAAAAAAGGAAGCGAAAAGGATACAGCAACATCTATCAGTGCAGAATTAGCAGTTTCAACAACTGCTAAATTCTTTTTTCTTTTTTGTTTTTTGAAACTGCAGCAGCGACAGTAGCAGAAGCAATAATAGCAGTTGCTGCTGCATGATTGCGCAAAATGACTGGTTGATTGACTGACTGAGTGTATCGTCTCATGAAAGACACAGGTTGGATTTGATATATCGAGGGGAAAATATGAGAGGAAAGAGGTCCGGTTAAGATGAGATCGAATGGAGAAGTGGGAAATGAGAGAGAAGACCGGTGGCGTCCATGTACATTAGAGACTGGAACGAAAAAATCGCCATTTCCTACTTAGTTCCCTCTTTTGCCGACTTTTCTATCTAGCAACTTTCTGAACTGACAACTAACACATCCTTTGGAACACTATGTGTAGCCAAAACTTAGGAGACATAGTGATGTGGAACAATTTGGTCATTTGATGATTAGAAAGTAGTCGGGATGGAATATAGGTTAAAGTATTTCCCAAAATATCCTGTTTCCATTATTTTATAATTCTTTCTTTTTCATGTCTAATGAGACTTCAGCAATTCTAAGAATTTCTGCTATATTTAATTGTTCACTCAGAATGTTATCAACCAAGACATTACTGTTTGATGATAGGTTCAAGCCAAGCTATCGCAAAATCTTTTGGCCAAGTTAGTTGCATCTAACGTTTGGCAGGCTGAACCTAATGATTTTCATCATTCAGCATTACATCTTTTCTATTCTTTCCCATGCATTTTGCAAAGAGAGGAAGACTTTCGTGTCGCGTGTCCATCCGTTTTGTGAAACGTATCACTCTTTTCAGGAGGTAGGAATGCCGAGGTTCCTTAATCCTGGATGATCCCCGCCGTGAATGCTCTATTCCCGATAATATCCCGAATTTCAACACCTTATCAGCACATATACACATACACTTATTTGTGTATAACAGTAAAAATTGCAAGCTGACAACGTTGCAAACTTTCCAATTATGAAAGACACAGGAAAGATATATGGTGATTGAAGAGATTCCAGCTAATACATATAATTAGTAATAGCATAAAATATGTAGAAAGTCGACATTCATAAGATTCACTCAGAGGGTAACACACTGAAATCGACTCTGGAAGAAATAGAGAAAAAACAAATGTGCAGGGCAATGCTGAAAAAGCTCGGCTCTAGATGAATTTTTTAGAGGGCGGGACATATTTATGTGCGCTCTACATTTCACGTCGTGTTTCTGCATTTCCCTTCCAGTCCCATCCATCTGTTCTGTCTTGTTTTCCTGACTGTTTATCGTTTAGCCGCAATGTTATTTCAGATTACTGCATTGTCTAGAGTCCTAAAGAGAGGGCAAAAGAGAGAAAGGAAGGAGATGTGTGGCTACCCGCGTGCGGCCGTTCTCTTCTTGCTCGATTGGCATTTCAAATTTTCTGTTTTTACGGCCCTTACCTTATCTCACCACAACCTTTCCACCCGGTCTTTACTATCAACACCCTTTCTAACAATATCAGTTTGTCGTCTAAGTGAGGCTGTCAAAAGTTTCCCACTAAAATTGGTCATAATTCGATAATCTTTGAATAAGTTGGCCTGATGCCATACCCTAAATTCCGGGAATGAAATGAGACCGTTGAATACCACGCCACTCCTGAACCGAGAACTGTTACCGGATTATTTGCTACCTTGCCTGTTAAGTGATCTTCCTTTTCACTGAAGCTCGTAGAACATATATTCTCTCTTGTAGTCATAATCACTTAGTTATTTACTTAATGATTCCCGGAATAATTTTCTTTCTACTTACCGTCCATAATTACTTGTCAACCATAATTATAAATAATTGTAGTGAATACGGGTTACGAGAAAGGGCGAGTAACCCCTGTCTAGTTAGATTATCAATTTTTTCCAAGCTGTAAAAAAAAATCCTTAGTTTTATGCTGGCTTGGAATCATTAAAACTTCTTTCTTATTTGCATACTATATTTATTTGCCTAATTCTGTATCGGTTATCCGGGTTCGAATTATGGTTTAGCTTTTTCTTTTTTCCTTTAATTGGTACAATTGAAGCATTCAACCATCCTGATAATAATATATATATATCTCATTTGCACCTTCATTATTCACAGTATCCTTAATATTTTTAATTATTGCTGTTAGCTCTTATTGCAATAATTCATCATTCTGTTTCTTTTCTTTTTAATTTAGAAAGATGGCATGATTCTCTTTCTTTAGCACACTTTCCACTTTTACTTTTTTCATCTACAATAAGCGTAAAAAGTTTTGCAGAGCAAAATCCTTGTAGAAGTATAAAAAGTCTTCAGTCTGAAAAAAAACGAAACAACCCATCACCCTATCCAACTTTCCGAATGTTGCTGAAGCTTTTAATTGATATATATATATATATATATATATATATATATATATATATATATATATATATATATATATATATATATATATA
>NW_018108188.1:680950-688179 GCF_000183805.2 Loa loa | reverse complement strand
TATATATATATATATATATATATATATATATATATATATATATATATATATATATATATATATATATATATATATATATATACATGCGTCTTCGTTGGTGGTCCTCATTTGGGTCGTTTTATTGTAACTGCACTTAAAAAGACTTTTTTCCTCTGTATCTTCCTTCCTTTCAGTGGATGACATTTTTTTTTCCTTCTATGCTAGAACACTTTTCATTAGTTTACCCTAACGACAGTGCAGAAGAATAATTTTCGTAAATGATGATGATGATGATGTGGAACGGGCATTTCCTCATACAATCAATGAGTGGTCTACGATAAAGGTTTCTGGTGGAGTATAAGCCAGTCCACGGATAGGCTTGGGCTTATAGTGAAAGTCAAGCTGGATAATGATTTCAAGTTTCCTTTTTTTTCCAAGCTGTAAGAAATGAAGATATATAAAAGATGTCAATTTCCTTTATCATTATGGAAGATTATCTTTGCTGTACAGCTTCAGGGAGTGAAGGATGTATATTTACGAGGAAAATTTCGGTTGAAAATTTGAGGTAAGAAGAGGGAGAGATGTTTAAGAATAAATGAAACGAAACGACATCTCCTCAGTCATCAAAATCACCATGAGCTAATAGTTATGGCAGAAACGATCTTTATCATTTCTACACAGTCTGAGCTGAAATTCATTTAATTTCATGACAGTCACGCTTTTCCCAGCTCAATCAGTTCAAAAAAGAAAAAACGGATGTTTTGAATCCCTATAGAGTTAAACGAAAGATTCCTTTCTTTTCGCTTATAGGCTCGGCCGTATTCACGAGGATCCTATTTACCATCAGTCTGCCATTTGCGCTCTTGCTACAATTCCTAATCCACTTTGGAATAATCACCAAAAGGAAAAATAAAAAAGATGAACAGGAGGAAGGCTGACTACAAATATTAGTGGGAGATAGGTACCATCTTCTATTCTGTTTATCATAATAACACGCAGGTGTTTTTTCTTTTTTTTCCTAAATGGTCCATAAATTGATTTGATTTGTGAAACTCGTGAAAAATTGAGGTAATTTGAATAGTTCTTTTTTTTTTGTATTTTAGTCCATTAAAGTTTACCCAAAAGATCGAGAGGGAGAGGGGCGAAAGAGTGAGAGAAAGGGAAAGAAAGGTTTTTCTTTCCAATAATGACTGTTGCTTTACATATTAAGGTAAGACCCAGTCTCTCATATCAAATTAGAAAAAAAAACTAATTCTGTATAATGAATGAATTTGTTCCAATGATGTTATAACTAATTTTGTTCACTTTGTTGAATTTGATAAGCACTAGGATGGAACGTACGTATAACATTTAGAGGCAGTAACGAGAGTAGTGAAACTGGGGAGACAAGGAGTATCTTGAAATGTGAAGTATTATCATCGCACTCTATTTTCATCGGGTATCGTATTTATCTATTTACATCAATTTTATAAAGCGTTGGAAACCTGTAATCCATATATTTTGACAGTAAAATTAAAAAAACACCAGATATCCTTCGTCTTTCATCTCGAAAACCAAACTAATTCTATTATTTGCAAACAGTGAGAAATAGAATATTTATTGGAAATGCTGTAACTGCATAAAATACGTTTAGACGTAAATAATTAAACGTGTTTGCTAAAGAAGGTCGAGGACGAACGTGGTTCAGCAACGTCGGCATTTTATTGTTATACATGGGACTTTTCTTTTCAAATTTTCAGAAAGATACACATCGGCAAAAACTATTAAATGGAGTTCTTTTTGATTTGTTTCTGTTCTAAGGTATATAATTATTTGTCAAGAAACCTTGCCGTTAAATTGCAAACAAGTTACCAATGGTGAAAAAAAAAAAATGCGAAAGAGAAAATTTCCCCTTCTAATTCAGGATTTAAAGAAAATATGCCATTCTTGAAGATAAGAACAAGGAAGCGAAGAGGGCAGGAGGAAACGTTATAGGACGGAAGGAATGACTTTTGTGGCGTGTAAAGTTTGTTATTCTTATTAAAGAGTTGAGGGTAAATATTTTAAGCAGTAAAGTGATCGACTGATTTAATTTTATAAGACTAAAATTTACTTAGTTTGTAGTTCCGGTCAAGTCAAGGAATGGATTGTTAAGTTGGTGAAAAATTTATCTCAAATTTTAACGGATTTTCTATGGGAATAATGGATAGTGAAAGTTCAACATCGGTATAAACAATTAGTTCTTCGCAGTGAATATCTATCCTCATTTCTGGAAGATTAGTATTGACATTAAGACATGAAAGATCCAATCAGCTTCAAAGCAATTCCAAGAAGTAAATTTAAAGCTTTGTAATCCAAAAGCATTCTAAATGCTATTTTCATCGAAATGTTTCTCGTGTTCTGTACGGTATGCTCGAGCAGTAGAATTGAATTTTCAACTTTTAAAGTTTTTGTTCAATTTTCCTTGCTTTTAATATTTATCATGTATCATCACTGAGCGTAAATATCAGTCTAAGGTTTTGTAGCTATTAAGGCGCACATACTGCTGGAATGTTGTCAGTGATAATGTTAGTCAGTTTACTACTGACAAATGCTATTCTATCATTATCAAATGGTTCAAAGAACTCACGAAGTGTTTACAACTTCGAAGTGTTTTCTCACGAAATGTCTGCTGCTGGAATAAATATGTTCACAACTCTTTAATTATTGTTTATATTTATAGTGAAGTAGGATTCTGAAGCCTATCCAAAAACGGTCGTTTATATTCCGGAATCGTGTAAGAGTTCATTGTCCGAGAGTTCCAATATTGTAGAAGTTCTAATATGAGAGTTCCAATATTGTACAAGTTCTAATACAAAAAGTTCCAATATTCCAATATTGTGCGAGAGTTATTACATAGTGTGCAGTAATTTTCGTATATAAAATCGCTTAGGGATGAAAATTAGAAATGTTTGGATTTTAGACAGTTGAAATTCACACAGTTCCATAGATATTTTGTAAAGCAAAGGTGTCAAATAGCACAACTGCTGGAATATTGTATGTTTCTGCTGCTGAAAATGTCTGGCTTAGGACATTCAACTACTTTATCTTGATGGTAGACAGTGTCACGTGGTCGTTTCGATCACAGTTGATAATAAAGGAGTGCTGTCAGCTAACTCTGACTCATAAAATCACGTCATCCATGTGTAAATTTTGCAAATTAAGTGGGGTACTTTATCAGTGAATACTTTTCCACTATTCGTCAACATAACAGGCCAAATAATCGTTCCTTATAGATGGAGGACATTGAAACTGTTATAAGTTTAAAATGTTGTTGGGAATAAATGCAAAGATTGTTCATCACTATGCCCGATTGATTTTCCGGCTAAATAATGGTTCACTTTCCGCAAAATTTCGACCCGGTACTGAGATGGAAGTAGCATTCGATCCGGCCGTCGATCATAAAGGCTCACAGACAACAATAGCTCTATGTTTCTGTGCGTATATGCGATCGCTTTTTCTGAGGCAGTTTTACAACGTGTATGTGTATACCATAAACCATTTATAAATTTGTACACAAAGACACACACACACGCAAATGCACATGCACACGCACATGCACACGCACATGCACATGCACACGCACATACACATACACATACACATACATACACTTGTATTTCATTTTCCAACAATTTTTACTACATTGATGCAAACTTTTCGCTTTTAGAATCTAATCTTTATTTAATCCAAGTTGCCATACATCTAATTGGGTTTGGTTATTTCCCGTATTGCATTCACAATAGTTTTAAGAAGGCTTCATTTACTACTAAAAATTAGGTAATGATTGATAATAAATAGTTTAGAAGTAGACACTAAGCATAAAAAGTTGAAATATCTTTCGTCTTCAGTGCTTACATAAGCTGTTTAGCAAAAAGCATAGCATTGAATTATTTGGCTTAAATACTTGATTGAAACGCCGTTTATTTTTTCCCTTCTTGTTCTCTCTCATTTAAGGAAACGAAAAGAAACTTGACGAAATGCGTAGATATGGTCATTCTCTAATTTTTTATGTCAACTTCCAGTCTTCAAAATATTCATGCATCTAAATTTCATGATGTAGAAAATTTCCGAAATTGATTTGGATTTTCTTTTTTTTTTTTTGCTACGGTTTCCTCGAGGACGGTGCAAGTCATTTGCAAGTGGCGACGCTAATATTGATGCTTAAGTTACCTTTATTTTTTCATGGAAATGATGATAGAAATACACAAAGCCAAACATCTTTTTGCTATTCAATGAGTTATACTTAAATAGAATGGATGATCTTCTAGTACTGAATGTCTTCCAGTCATTTTCGAGGGGAGTAATTTGTATTCCAATAAACTGGACTTGCTACATTCATGTTGTCCGAGGCAAAATGAAAATATTTCATCCGAATTATGGATTAAATATGTCAGGGGGGAACAGTAATAATGTAGGAGCTCTTCGTACGTTTATTGATGGTAAAACAAATTACGAAATATCTATTCGGTTTCTGGTTTCTAGACATACTTGACCTCTCTCCTTCTTTATAACTGCTATTTCCATAGATGTTGCTAATCATCATCTAGCATATGTTTTCTCATAAATTACAAAATTTCTTTTCCTTCTCTTTTCAGTTTATTTTGGATTGAAATGCGACAAAGTTTTGAGTTTGCTAGAGAATCTGTTACTCTATCATGAGCAGTAATAAGATCCAAAATATGGTATCATGAATTCCCTTCATGTTTATTTACAGTACCATATTGTTCCTAACATTCATGAGTTTGATTTCTTTTTTTTCCCAAATACTACGTAAAAAAATCACGTTATTCTGTAAAAATGGTTTACTGAAAATGCCATATGAGACACAATTTGTTAGCCCACAACATTTTCCATTTGAAGATAGTTAACATCATGTCACTTGTCGTATTTGATAAGGAGAATCAGCTAAAAGGACGAATTGATGGTCTGTAACTAACATTAATTAGATGAAAAAGGGAAAATTTTAATTTTTAAGTAGTATGATTTTGCAAGAAAGATAGCAAAACGAGAGTACTTTTTTTTATAAATATGCTTAAAGTAGTGGGTAGATGTTATGTTGCCTAGGAAAGGAAGAGGAATTCTGAATTCCAAAGATGAGATCCTTATGTGATGACTCGTCTTTGCATTCAATCATTATAGCATACTGTATCACATCATCATTTGTTCAGGATCATAACCATCCTTCACTTTTCTCAATAAATGTTTGATGTTCTGTACTTTTTGGCTTTCTACTTTCAATCATCATCATCATCATCACCGCAATAATCGACAGTGATGACTAGTTTTGCTTCCCGTTTTATAGCCCATATGATTTTCAATCCATTGTGGCTACTTTTTTTAATAAAAAAATTTCAATTTTCTGAACTACCTTATCACTCTATCGAAAACGAACGATTGGCTATTACGTGGTCCTCACGTGTCATTATTGTTTCATGTTTGTATACACTGCTGTATTTACTCTCTGTATCTAAACACTGGCTGGTTAAGGTACTTAGCAGAGAGGTCAATTATTAAAAACCATGTTTAATTGATTTAACACAATATAATCAAATGAATCAATACAATCCCCTCGAGTCATCATTTTTGGACCTTTTCCAAATATAGCAATATGTAAACTAATTAACTGGTATTTTTCATTAAGCAGACTTTGGCATCATTTTTCCCTAGATCATAGAGAGCAAGAAATAGTTGATTGATTAAGATTTGATTAATAGTTAATTATGTTTTGTAATGATTGGTTGAAGTTTAGAAGAAAGCAATTTACTATTTACAGCGATAGCTTGGAAGGGTTAGTTTCTCCGGTTTCAATAATTTTTACCAGACATTGGTTAATTGATACTGCCATATGCATTTGTTCGAAGAGTTTTAATTAATAACTGAAAAACAATTAATTATTTTTATTAAACAAATGAAATTTCTATCAGAAATCGGATAAAGATTACTGACTATTGTTGATAGCTTACCACCTGCAATTTCTGTAGCTTTTCTATCACAGAATGATTTGATAGCACGAATACCATGACTCCTGTAAGGCAAAGTCAATAGTATATGGTTTGTAACCGACATGCAGTCCTATTACTATGGTCGACTGAGGATATTTCTTGATTTATCAGGGCAGTCAAAAATCCGAAATCACAATGATCCTACAGATGTGTTGATGCGTTTCTGTATTCGATTCTTTCTATTTCGATTTGTTCGTAAAAAGGATACAGAAAAATACAGAAACGAATACAGAAACGCATTCAATTCCTTCTTTTTTTCAACATGAATATAATTTTTTTCAAGTTCAGAAAAATTGTCGTCTCTAAAATTTGGCCTTCAGGAAGAAGTATTGAAGTGAGAGGGAGGAGGACTATTGACCAGGAAAAAGTTACAAAATAATTTTTCAGATTGAACATGAGGAAAACCACTGCAGATAAATTTGCAGAAGCGATGATTGAGTGTTCACATTTCAAATGTTAAGGTTTTTATTTTTTGAAAGTTAACCTTTTAATTAGTAGTAAAAAGATGACCAGTATTTGTATGAGTTTGTCCTTGTGCACTATAAATCTTCTGAGCATGTGCCTATTGTAATTTTGATAATAGCGCTGGTGTAGGACTAGGCTTTAGTTCCTTTTGTCAGCTTGTTAACATCAGGATGGTGTCTAAATTTCTTTCAGGAACATATCTTTTTATCTTGAAATAAAAAGTTTTGAATTACATTGAGTTGCTCAAGAGAATTCTCAGTGTTTCAAAGTAAAACAGTGTTTAAGTTATACCAAACTCATTCATGATTCCCTTTCGCACTTCTGCAGTTTATACTTTCCAACTTTATTTTACAAATATTTGAAAATCAATATGGCTTATACAACTATTTCTCCATTCAAAGTTTCTGAACGGCACGCTGTTATTTTGGCTTTTCTGATGTTTATGGAACATCTTCCTTCACCACTGCTGCTCGTTGGAACGTGATTTTGTTCAATACTTATAAAAGATATTTCTCTTTTTACAAAGTATGTATTAGGTTTTTGAAACCTTTTTCATATGTGCATATATTATTGTTACGAAAGAGTAAATGAGAAGTTGGATAGAGAAATATTCATGATACTGTAATGACATCTCTTCTTCCTTTCGTAACTTCGGATTAATGAGTGATTGATGGAATGGAATGTGAAGTGTTCCAAACGTTTTTATTTGATTCAATTACCAAAATTCTTCGTTTTTTTTTTTTTTTTTTTTCAAGTTTAGTC